>NC_084586.2:8442500-8445000 GCF_033978685.3 Nerophis lumbriciformis | reverse complement strand
GCCTGATGCCCGGAAGTATGCCGCACAAGTGAGCCCTTTAACTGTGGAGCAGTTGGTGGCGTTATTAGAGAACCACCAAGTGAGCATGGAAATGCTGAGAGCCACCCGTATGGAAACGGCCAGACCCACCGGGAAAGAGAAGCTAGGGCGCGACCGCCGAAGAGCGCCACCGCCAGCTCCGTCCCCACCCCGACCTGAGGGCGCTGCCCCCGAGAGACCCAGTAGGGCCCCACATCGGAAATGTTATGTGTGTGGACACCCGGACCACATGTCTTGGGCGTGCCCGGAACGCGACCGTGATGTCTCCATGGCCACAGCCCCCAGCTCAGATGCAGGAAAACCATGTCTCCACACAGGGAGTGGACGACGACAGCATGCCAGCCTTCCAGTGAAGATCGGGGGAACCGATGCACATGCATTGCTGGACAGTGGGAGCGCCGTGACCCTGGTACATGTTGACCTGGCCGGACCCCTCAGCGAAGACATTGTTCCAGTGACGTGTGTACATGGAGATGTCCGCCAGTATACAGACACCCCGAGGGGATGCACTGGCAGCAGCTGGAGTGGTACTAAACCTGCCTGTTCCCCTACTCATCGGGTCCGACTGTGTACTCTTTGGCCGTTACTGGACCCCGGGCTACATTCCAAGTGCCGTTCCACGGCAGCGTCGCAACAATGGACTCAAAAATATGAGACCGCTTGCAGCCTGTCCCGCGTTTAGGCCCTCGTCAGAGGCCCCACGGAGTGACAGCTCGGCTGAAGAGGAGCGACGGGAGAACAGGAAGGAGGAGGAGGAGGCAGAAGAGGAAGGGGACCCCTTTGTGGAGTTCCCCGTACCAGAAGAGAGCATCAACCAAAAACCGGGCGAGTTTGCCACTGCCCAGTGGAATGATCAGAACCTCAGCTGGGCCCGACAGCAAGTCGTGGAAATTGACGGACATAAATGTGAAGGGGTGAGTGCACTTAATTCACCGTATTTTCTGATAAAAAATGGCCTTCTGTATAGAGGGGTGTTAACTAAGGGCAGGGACATAATTGAGCAACTGCTGGTGCCTAAGTCTTATATCTCCCGAGTGCTTTATCTTGCACACACTCATCAGCTGGGAGCTCACCTAGGTGTACAAAAGACGTATGACCGCATAATAACCCGCTTCTATTGGCCCGGTGTGAAACGAGCCATAGAAGACTTTTGCAAGGGCTGTCCCGAATGCCAAAAGAATGCACCGAGACCCACCTATCGAAACCCCTTGGTCCCGCTCCCCATCTTCAGCACCCCATTCTCACGTCTGGCAATGGACATCGTTGGACCACTCCCAAAGTCAGCCAGAGGACATCGCTACATACTGGTAATACTAGACTATGCCACCCGATATCCTGAGGCTGTACCATTACGCACAGCCTCAGCCAAAGCGATAGCACATGAACTGTTTATGATGTTTAGCCGAGTGGGAATTGCCGATGAGATTTTAACGGACCAGGGCACATGTTTTATGTCACAAGTGCTAACCATGCTGTACAAATGGCTGAAAGTGAAACGCATACGAACCTCTATATATCATCCTCAGACAGATGGCCTGGTGGAACGTTTCAACTGTACGTTGAAGAAGATGCTAAAAAAAGTAGCCGACGAAGACGGGAAAGACTGGGATCACCTCATTTCATATGTCCTCTTTGCCATCAGAGAGGTTCCCCAGGCGTTCACTGGCTTCTCCCCCTTTGAGCTAGTCTATGGCCGACATCCCCGAGGCGTGCTGGACATTGCGAAAGAGACCTGCGAGAACCAACCCTCGCCACACCGCAGTGTGATCGACCATGTCGCCCAACTACAAGCCCGGGCTCGCAAAATCTGGCCCATGGTAAGAGAACATATGGAAAAAGCCCAAAGAGAACAGGCGAAAACGTATAACAGAGGTGCCACACTTCGAGAGTTCCAAGTTGGGGAAAAAGTGCTGGTATTAGTTCCGTCCAGCGAGTGCAAGTTCTTGGCCAGATGGCAGGGGCCTTACGAGGTAATTGAGAGAATGGGCCCCGTCAACTACAAGGTAAACCAGCCAGGCCGGCGGAAAGGTCACCAAATTTACCATGTAAATATTCTAAAAAAATGGCATGCGGCAGATCCGTTGCCATCTACTGCGTTTTTAACTGCACACTCTCCCCAGACCACTCCCCTGGTACCTATAGGAGAGGACCTCTCCCCGTCCCAAAAGCAGGAGGTGAAGGAACTTCTGGGACGGAACCAGGACCGCCTCTCGGAATTGCCAGGAAGGACCCAGGCGATCAAACATGACATTGAGACCAAACCCGGAAAGGTGATAAGACAAAGGCCCTACCGAATCCCAGAAGCCAGGCGGGCGGCTATAAAAGAAGAGGTAAAGAAAATGCTAGAACTTGGAGTAATAGAGGAATCCCATAGTCCATGGTCCAGCCCGATTGTTATTGTGCCAAAACCAGACGGGTCCCTGAGATTTTGTAATGACTTTCGCAAATTGAATGAGATTTC
>NC_084586.2:8435000-8437500 GCF_033978685.3 Nerophis lumbriciformis | reverse complement strand
TGCAGCTTCAGCAGTCGCGGAGGCAAAAACTCTGACATGGGAGGGGTTCGGGGAAGCCATGGAAAACGACTTCCGGACGGCTTCGAAGCGATTCTGGACCACCATCCGCCGCCTCAGGAAAGGAAAGCAGTGCACTATCAACACCGTGTATGGTGAGGATGGTGTTCTGCTGAACTCGACTGCGGATGTTGTGGATCGGTGGAAGGAATACTTCGAAGACCTCCTCAATCCCACCAACACGTCTTCCTACGAGGAAGCAGTGTCTGGGGAATCTGTGGTGGGCTCTCCTATTTCTGGGGCTGAGGTTGCTGAGGTAGTTAAAAAGCTCCTCGGTGGCAAGGCCCCAGGTAGATGAGAGCCGCCCGGAGTTCCTTAAGGCTCTGGATGCTGTGGGGCTGTCTTGGTTGACAAGACTCTGCAGCATCGCGCGGACATCGGGGACGGTACCTCTGGATTGGCAGACCGGGGAGGTGGTTCCTCTCTTTAAGAAAGGGAACCGGAGGGTGTGTTCTAACTATCGTGGGATCACACTCCTCAGCCTTCCCTGTAAGGTCTATTCAGGTGTACTGGAGAGGAGGCTGCGCTGGATAGTCGAACCTCAGGAGGAACAGTGTGGTTTTCATCCTGTTCGTGGAACTGTGGACCGGCTCTATACTCTCGGCAGGGTCCTTGAGGGTGCATGGGGGTTTTCCCAACCAGTTTACATGTGCTTTGTGGACTTGGAGAAGGCTGGCCTGGGAACGCCTCGGGATCCCCCGGGAAGAGCTGGACGAAGTGGCTGGGGAGAGGGAAGTCTGGGCTTCCC
The DNA here is from genome assembly GCF_033978685.3 of Nerophis lumbriciformis. Classification (NCBI taxonomy): domain Eukaryota; kingdom Metazoa; phylum Chordata; class Actinopteri; order Syngnathiformes; family Syngnathidae; genus Nerophis; species Nerophis lumbriciformis. The sequence goes on along the minus strand of NC_084586.2, from coordinate 8,436,695 downwards.
TGCTTAGGCTGCTGCCCCCGCGACCCGACCTCGGATAAGCGGAAGAAGATAGGTGGATGGATGGACATATTTATACACATATATATATCCATCCATTTTCTACCGCTTATTCCCTTTAGGGGTCGCAAAGGGCGCTGGAGCCTATCTCAGCTACAATCGGGCGGAAGGCGGGGTACACCCTGGACAAGTCGCGACCTCATCGCAGGGCCAACACAGATAGACAGACAACATTCACAATCACATCCACACACTTGGGCCAATTTAGTGTTGCCAATCAACTTATCCCCAGGTGCATGTCTTTGGAGGTGGGAGGAAGCCGGAGTACCCGGAGGGAACCCACGCAGTCACGGGGAGAACATGCAAACTCCACACAGAAAGATCCCAAGACTACTCAGGACCTTCGTATTGTGAGGCAGATGCACTAACCCCTCAACCACCGTGTTGCCCACACACATATATATACACACATATATAAATACACGTATATACACACATATATACATATATATATATATATATATATATATATATATATATATATATATATATATATATATATATATATATATGTATATATGTATATATATATATATATGTGGGTTAGAATGTGGGTACAGTATGGATCCTTCAGCTGGCTGCAGGGGGCGGAAGGGAGACGTCCCTGTCGCTGCTCCACCACCCAGAGATGTTCCGGGATTAAAGGAGCCAAACATCCGTGAAAGGTGGCTCCCGGCTGATGACCCTGCAGCCAGCACCACATGGCACTGTCGGAGGTGCGTCAGGTAGTAATGCCCTGCAAGTGTTAACTTGTGCTTATATCTACATATATATATATATATAAGGGTGTAACGGTACACAAATATTTCGGTTCGGTACGTACCTCGGTTTAGAGGTCACGGTTCGGTTCATTTTTGGTACAGTAAGAAAACAACAAAATATAAATGTTCTGGTTATTTATTTACCAAACTTTGTGAACAATGGCTTTATCCTTTTAACATTGCTTTAAAATAGCTCTGTGTATGATGGATGTGAGCCACTACTAGGCTGATGAGTGCAACAGCAGGCGGTCATGAATGCTAAGCATAACAATAACATACATATACACACAGGGTCCATTGCCAGGCTTAATGCAGTCAACATGTATAAAATAAAAACTAAGTAAGATAAGGCTCAGAATTGGTTTCTTAACAAAACCTTTCTACATATAAAGTGCAACATTTCTACAGATTAAGTGCAACATTAAACTGCTTCAAATTGTTGCTCGGATTAAATAAAATTACAAAACTTTTCTTCTACATACAAAAAGTGCAACATTAAACAGTTTCAAGTCAACTCAGCCTCAGATGAACTTTTCTTGTTTCCGCCCAGCCTTTAACCTGGTGACTTTCACTCAATCTTCATGTTTTTTGCCAGAAAAATCATTTTATCCACATTGTCTGCAGAAAGAGCAGACCTGCTTGCAGTTACAATGTCTCCAGCTGTGGAAAATACCCTTTAGCTGGGCACGGAGGTAGCAGGTATGGCGAGGTAGTGCCTGGCTAACTTGGCAGTAAGAGGATAAATGGGCTCATTGTTCTTCCACCATAGACGTGGGTCAAAATCTGCTGCTATAAAAACACCAACGGCATTTGTTATTGCTTTAGCCCTGCCTGACTCGTCGAGGAAAGGCTGCTTGAATGCGGTGGGGAGCCGAGT
>NC_084586.2:8282500-8430000 GCF_033978685.3 Nerophis lumbriciformis | reverse complement strand
AAACTGCAACATTTACAAACAGCTGATAAACAATAATCAAAATAAGTACAAAAACAGTACAAAACAGCGCCAGGGCGGCGCTGAGGCTACGTCTCATGAGGTGGAGGTAAGCAAGCCAATAATGTGTCATATATATATATGTATATTTATACACACACACACACACACACACACACACACACACACACACACACACACACACACACACACACATCGGTAGATCGGTAGGTCGTGAGTTCAAACCCCGGCCGAGTTATACCAAAGACTACAAAAATCGTAACCCATTACCTCCCTGCTTGGCACTCAGCATCAAGGGTTGGAATTGGGGGTTAAATCACCAAAAATTATTCCCGGGCGTGGCCACCGCTGCTGCTCACTGCTCCCATCACCTCCCAGGGGGCGAGGGTGATGGGTCAAATGCAGAGGATAATCTCACCACACCTTTAACTTATACATACACATACATACTGTACATACATACATACATACATACATATATATATATATATATATATATATATATATATATATATATATATATATATATATATATATATATATATATATATATATACACACACACATATTCCTTTGTTCACGTAAAGGTGTTTTCCAAAAACTAAAGACTGCATATATCCAACGTGAAAAAAAGAAAAAGTCTGTTTCATTACCTGGATCTCTCTTGCGTGGTAGATGAGGATCAGTCCCAGGAGGATGATGGTAGAAAGGCTTATCAGGCATTTTAGCGCTAATGAATACAGGGACTCCTGGAAGAAAGCGACAACACTAAAGCCAAACACAAGCTTGTGGCACGTCATACACAACAATAATAGCACACCACTGTGTTAGACAGGTGAGTGAAGCACACAAGCTTGTGGCACGTCATACACGACAATAATAACACACTATTGTGTTAGACAGGTGAGTGAAGCACACAAGCTTGTGGCACGTCATACACGACAATAATAACACACTATTGTGTTAGACAGGTCAATGAAGCACACAAGCTTGTGGCACGTCATACACAACAATAATAACACACTATTGTGTTAGACAGGTGAGTGAAGCACAAGCTTGTGGCACATCATCATACACGACAATAATAACACACTATTGTGTTAGACAAGTGGGTGAAGCACACAAGGTTGTGGCACGTCATAAACAACAATAATAACACACTGTTGTGTTGGACAGGTGGGTGAAGCACACAAGCTTGTGGCACGTCATACACGACAATAATAACACACTATTGTGTTAGACAGGTCAGTGAAGCAAACAAGGTTGTGACACGTCATACGTGACAATATTAGCACACTGTTGTGTCGGACAGGTGGGTGAAGCACACAAGCTTGTGGCACGTCATACACGACAATAATAACACACTATTGTGTTAGACAGGTGAGTGAAGCACACATATATGAACTAGTACTAAAGTGTGTGTACAAAAGATGTACTTTCGGGGACATGAACTAGTACTACATAAGTGTGTGAACAAAAGAGGTACTTTCGGGTACATGAACTAGTACTACTTGAATATGTGTGTACAAAAGAGGTATTTTCAGTGACATGATGTACGAACTAGTACTACTTGAATGTGTGTGTACAAAAGAGGTACTTTCAGGGACATGAAATAGTACAACTTGAATATGTGTGTGTACAAAAGACATACGGTACTTTAGGGGACAGGAACTAGTTAGTACTAGTTGAATGTGTGTGTAAAAAAGAGGTACTTTCGGGGACATGATATAGTACTACTTGAATGTGTGTGTACAAAAGAGGTACTTTCGGGAACATGAACTAGTACTACTTAAGTGTGTAGACAAAAGAGGTACTTTCGGGTACAAGATGTAAGAACAAGTACTACTTGAATGTGTGTGTACAAAAAAGGTACTTTCGGGGACATTAAATAATACTACTTGACTATATGTGTGTGTACAAAAGAGGTACTTTCGGGGACATGAACTAGTACTACTTGAATATGTGTGTACAAAAGAGGTACTTTCAGGGACATGAAATAGTACTAATTGAATATGTGTGTGTACAAAAGAGGTACTTTCGGGGACATGAACTAGTACTATATAAGTGTGTGTACAAAAGAGGTACTTTCGGGGACATGAAATAGTACTACTTGAATACGTGTGTGTACAAAAGAGGTACTCTCAGGGACATGAACTAGTATTACTTGAATGTGTGTGCACTCTCGGGGACATGAACTAGTACTACTTGCATTTGTGTGTACTCTCGGGGACATGAACGAGTACTACTTGAATGTATGTGTACTCTTGGGGACATGAACCAGTAATACTTGAATGTGTGTGTGCTCTCGGGGACATGAACTAGTACTACTTGAATTTCTGTGTACTCTCGGGGACATGAACAAGTACTACTTGAATGTGTGTGTACTCTCGGGGACATGAACTAGTACTACTTGAATGTGTGTGTGTACAAAAGAGGTACTCTAGGGCAGTGGTTCTCAACCTTTTTTCTGTGATGTACCCCCTGTGAACATTTTTTTAATTCAAGTACCCCCTAATGAATCAGAGCAAAGCATTTTTGGTTGAAAAAAAGAGATAAAGAAGTAAAATACAGCACTATGTCATCAGTTTCTGATTTATTAAATTGTATAACAGTGCAAAATATTGCTCATTTGTAGTGGTCTTTCTTGAACTATTTGGAAAAAAATATATAAAAATAACTAAAAACTTGTTGAAAAATAAACAAGTGATTCAATTATAAATAAAGATTTCTACACATAGAAGTAATCATCAACTTAAAGTGCCCTCTTTGGGGATTGTGATAGAGATCCACCTGGATTGATTAACTTAATTCTAAACATTTCTTCAAAAAAAAAAAATCTTTAACATCAATATTTATGGAACATGTCCACAAAAAATCTAGCTGTCAACACTGAATACTGCATTGTTGCATTGTAATGAATGGAATAGCCTACTTGATTTGATGTTCAGTTTATGAACTTACATTCATATTTTGTTGAAGTATTATTCAATAAAGATTTTTGAATTGTTGCTATTTTTAGAATATTTAAAAAAAAATCTCACGTACCCCTTGGCATACCTTCAAGTACCCCCAGGGGTACGCGTACCCCCAAGTGAGAACCACTGCTCTAGGGGACATGAACTAGTACTACTTGAATGTGTGTGTACTCTCGGGGACATGAACTAGTACTACTTGTATTTGTGTGTACTCTCGGGGACATGAACTAGTACTATGTGTGTGTACTCTCGGGGACATGAACTAGTATGACTTGAATGTGTGTGTACTCTCGGGGACATGAACTAGTATTACTTGAATGTGTGTGTACTCGCGGGGACATGAACTAGTACTATGTGAATTTCTGTGTACTCTCGGGGACATGAACAAGTACTACTTGAATGTGTGTGTACTCTCGGGGACATGAACGAGTACTACTTGAATGTGTGTGTACTCTCGGGGACATGAACTAGTACTACTTGAATGTGTGTGTACTCTCGGGGACATGAACTAGTACTACTTGAATGTGTGTGTACTCTCGGGGACATGAACTACTACTTGAATGTGTGTGTATAGCTCTCGGGGACATGAACAAGTACTACTTGAATTTCTGTGTACTCTCTGGGACATGAACAAGTACTACTTGAATGTGTGTGTACTCTCGGGGACATGAACTAGTACTACTTGAATGTGTGTGTACTCTCGGGGCCATGAACTAGCACTACTTGAATGTGTGTGTACTTACACGTAGGCTACACTCACCTTTCCGTAGGCCCCCCATGACAGTTCCGTCTCTACGACCATAACAACGATGCCAAACATGCCAAAGATCAAAGCGTAGTCGCTCAGCCGCTTCCGCTTCTCAAACAGGGCCCTCCTGTGGCCAAGCTTCTCGCCAATGTTCTGGTTCTTCTTCTTGCCCGACTTCCCGCCGCCGCCATGGCCGCAGCCCCCGCCTCCGTCGCCGGACGCGTACTGCATGCGCGCAGCCGCGTGGTTCTCCGGCTTGGAAGCCGCCAAAACGTCCGACGCGTCCCCGGCCGAGAGAGGCTGCAGGGGCTGCGACTCGGAATCGAACTCGTGTACGTTCCTGCGGGACGAGCTCAGGTGGCTGAGCGGCCGCATGACGCCGCCGTTGAATCTGCAGCTGCTCATGCTGGCCTCATGGCGGGATGATGACGACGATGGTGCCCGGAGGAAGATGCATGGCGAGTCTCCCCAGATGTCCTCAAAGTTACCGCGGTGCACGTCGGTGACGTCCCGCAGACGACGAGGCGGTCGCCGACATGACAGGTGCGGTTGGTGCAGGTGCGGCTCTACCCAATTGGGATCCGCGGACTCGGATGCTTCGTGTTGGACTAATAATGCTACCGCAGCTGCCCCAGACTTGCCATGTCTTCTTCCTCCTCCTCCTCTTCTTCTTCTCCTTCTTCTTCTTGTTTTTCTTTTTCTTCTTCTACTTCTTCTTCTTCTTCTCCTTCCTCTTACTCCTCTTCTTCTTCTTCTTCTGCCTCTTTCTCCTCCTGCTCTCCTTCTTCTTCTTTTTTAAAGCAGCAGCAGTCCAGCAGCACACAACGATGGAATAGAACCTCGTCGGCTCCCGTAGAATAAACAATCATCTTTAGTAAGGATGAGGACCCAAACACTCTCATTTAGCCAGGTGTTAACTAACTTCTCCTCATATATACAATATCAAATATTCAAAATAATATGTATCATATATACAATATATTTTATACTCCGGCTTCCTCCCACCTCCAAAAACATGCACCTGGGGATAGGTTGATTGGCAACACTAAATTGGCCCTAGTGTGTGAATGTGAGTGTGAATGTTGTCTGTCTATCTGTGTTGGCCCTGCGATGAGGTGGCGACTTGTCCAGGGTGTACCCCGCCTTCTGCCCGAATGCAGCTGAGATAGGCTCCAGCACCCCCCGCGACCCCGAAGGGAATAAGCGGTATAAAATGGATGGATGGATATCATACAATATCAAAAGTCATGCACCTGGGGATAGGTTGATTGGCAACACTAAATTGGCCCGAGTGTGTGAATGTGAGTGTGAATGTTGTCTGTCTATCTGTGTTGGCCCTATGATGAGGGGGCGACTTGTCCGGGGTGTACCCCGCCTTCCGCCCGATTGTAGCTGAGATAGGCTCCAGCGCCCGCCGCGACCCCGAAGTGAATAAGCGGTAGAAAATGGATGGATGGATGGATGGACAATATCATGTATACAATACCATGTATCATATAAACAATATATTATATCTCATATAAACAATATCGTATGTATCATATAAACAATGTCATATGAAGGGTGGACTAGCAAAGTAAGATTTTCATTGTACGGCAAACTGTCTGTTTAACTGTGCATATGACAATAAACAATCTTGAAATATGTATTATATAAACAATATAATATGTAATTATTGTATGTAATATTATAATATCAGTGTTTCACACATTAATTTATTTGTTGCGGCCCGCCACGAAAGAATTACGTCCGCCACAAATGGATTTTTCGTCTTTTGACTCGCTCGACCGCTCATAAAAGCAATGGGACTCTGTCTGTGAATGTACCTTGTAGTTACAACTCCGGTGCAGTAGGTGGCGGTAGCCTACTATGCATTGTAACTCCGCCAATAGCACTTAATTCACCTGGTGGGCCAGAAGAAGAAGAAGAAGACGACGACGACGAAGTAAAAGAACGGACCGACCGGATCAAAATACGAGGGTAATATAGGTTATAGGTAGATAGGTTATAGCTGCATCGCTCGCGGCTCGTCATATATTTAACGTTAATCCGCGATTTCACCGAGCGTTTCACTGACGGTGAGCAGCCTGACGCTACTTCATTAACACCGCCGCTGTTTGACTCGGGGTCCGGGGCAGACGCCCGCAGTAACAGTCACATGTTACCATACCGACGAGCTAACGTGTCCAGGTTATAACCCTGTTGTCAATAAACACACGTGAAGACGGTGCTTCAGATACTGCATTAATACTGAAGCTAAATTGTCCACTGTCCACTGCAGTATGTGAATGCAATGATAAGAATAAAATCTGAGCCAACCAGCTGTTAAAATGTTGTCCAGGTTAATGTTTTGGCCATTCATTTCAAGATTTCAACTGTGATCGGGCTTTAAACAGGTGGCTGACCTGTTCAGATGAGTGTAACTGCTACTGGTCAAATAATGTGAAATAGCATTTAATTTTACATGTATGCAATGCCATTTAAATGTAATTATAGATAATAATAATAATAATAATAATAATAATAATAATAATAAATAATGTGTAGTGTTGTAAATAGTCAACGGGAAGAATTTTAGTAAGATATAAGCTATGAGCACTACACAGCCAGAAAAAAAACCTAGGCAGGACGAGTAAAAATATTGGGGCAAGTAGATTTGAGAAGTCGGGCAAGTAGAAAAAAACCTTAACGTTGAACCCTGCATGTGTTGAGCTGCTGCCGCTTAAGGTTAGACGGCACTGTACATAGAGCGGTTCTGCTCGTTAGTAATAAATTCTAATGTTGGATGTTCACTCCTTCACACAGATGAGTATAGAAAAATATTTTCAACGGCCGAAAAGGGCTCGACTTGGAGAGGAGGTAGGCCTACAGTCCGGACCACAGGAGGTATTATCAAAACGGTGTAGACACTTAGAAATCTCATAAGGAAAGTGAACAGACGTCCATCAGTGTGAAAATTAATTTGCTTCCAATACTTCCAGGCTTCAACTAGTGCCGCAGCTGTGGCAGCTGGTGCAGCTGAGGCAGTAAGAGAGGGCGAGGAGGAAGGGATAGTAAGTACTCAGGGAGATGTTGTAGGAGAGGAGGAAGACAGGCAGCATGTAGAGCCAGCTAGGGCGGAGGCAACACTGAAAAATAAAGCAGGGTCAGATCAGAAATGCACTTTTCTCATGAAAAGGGTCCTATTTTATATTCGTATGTGCCTTATAGAGAGGACCACGACAAAACATAGAGCGACTGGTTTCGATCCAGAATGGCTAAAATGCCACAATTTAAGTCATGGCTGTATAACACCCAGCACGGTAAGCTCCAGTGTCTCCCTCTTCTCTGGAGGAGGGTCTGGCGAGCGAGACTAGCTCCAGTGCGACCTGTTCAGCAGCAGCAGGAGGAGGAGGAGTAGGTTGACTGACTGTGGCAGGACACCTCTGCCTCTGTTTCACTTTATGTTCCTGGTAAATAATATGGTTGTAGTAGTAGGCTAAAGTTAAATTATTTAGTATGCACTAATTAAAGGGGCAGAGCTTTAAGAGACATTTTATCTTTTATATTTTATAAGATATATTTTTTGTAAGAACCACAATTAATAAATATATTTCAGTGAATAACTAATTGTTCAAATCTGTATATAAATATGTACATAAAGTGTTGTAGTTATATTCCAACTCCGCGTTCTTCTCGGTCATCGCCGCTGCCGCCGCCACCCCCCACCCCCCGACCACACCACCACAAATAGATGCCTGTCCTGTGGGAAACACTGTATATATATATATATATATATATATATATATATATATATATATATATATATATATATATATATATATATATATATATATATCATACATCATATATCATACATATATTATACGTCATATATCATATTTGCAATATATAAAACATACAATATCATCCATCCATCCATTTTCTACCGCTTATTCCCTTTTGGGGTCGCGGGGGGAGCTGGAGCCTATCTCAGCTACCATCGGGCGGAAGGCGGTGTACACCCTGGACAAGTCGCCACCTCATCGCAGGGCCAACACAGATAGACAGACAACTTTCACACTCACATTCACACACTAGGGCCAATTTAGTGTTGCCAATCAACTTATCCCCAGGTGCATGTCTTTGGAGGTGGGAGGAAGCCGGAGTACCCGGAGGGAACCCACGCAGTCACGGGGAGAACATGCAAACTCCACACAGAAAGATCCCGAGCCCGGGATTGAACCCAAGACTACTCAGGACCTTCGTATTGTGAGGCAGATGCACTAACCCCTCTTCCACCGTGCTGCCCATACAATATCATATGTTTCATATATACTATTTCATATACTTTATATCTTATATGCAATATCATATATATCATAAATTAAATATAATTTTTATCATATGTATCTTATATACAATATAAAACATATCATTCAATATAATTTATACAATACCCTACTTATCAAATATGCCATATCATATATATCATAAAATATCATCGATACAATATCATATGTATCATATATACAACGTCATACCATATATACAATATATTTACACAATGCAATATCATAATCATATATACAATATCAAATATATCATATATACAATATTATATATGTCATATACACAACATCATATGTATATCATATATACAATATCACATGTATCATATAAACAATATCATGTATATTATACATACAATATCACATATATAATTTATACAAAATAATGTATATTATGTACAAAACTGTATGTACAATATCAGATATATATACAATATAATTTATACAATAACATAGAGTATACATTAGTGGTTGTCAAATGTATTTCACCAAGTTGCACCTCAGAAAACACTTGGCTCTCCAAGTACAGTAGTGTAGTAGACCTAAGTATTTGTAGAGTACCACCACAATGACAACATTAAAATACAGTAGTGCAGTAGACCTAAGTATTCATTAAGTACCATCATAATGACAACATTAAAATACAGTAGTGTAGTAGACCTAAGTATTCATTAAGTACCACCATAATGACAACATTAAAATACAGTAGTGTAGTAGACCTAAGTATTCATTAAATACCCCTGTCATAACAACATTAAAATACAGTAGTGTAGTAGTGTATTCATTAAGTATCACCATAATGACAACATTAAAATACAGTAGTGTAGTAGACCTAAGTATTCATTAAGTACCACCATAATGACCAACATTAAAATACGGTAGTGTAGTAGACCTAAGTAATCATTAAGTACCACCATATATCGACAACATTAAAATACAGTAGTGTAGTAGACCTAAGTATTCATCAAGTACCACCATAATGAGAACATTAAAATACAGTGGTGTAGTAAACCAAGTATTCATCAAGTACCACCATAATGACAACAGTAAAATACAGTAATGTAGTAGACCTAAGTATTCATTAAGTACCACCATAATGACAACATTATAATACAGTAGCGTAGTAGGCCTAAGTATTCATCAAGTACCACCATAATGACAACATTAAAATACAGTAGTGTAGTAGACTTAAGTATTCATTAAGTACAACCATAATGACAACATTATAATACAGTAGCGTAGTAGGCCTAAGTATTCATCAAGTACCACCATAATGACAAAATTAAAATATAGCAGTGTAGTAGGCCTAAGTATTCATTAAAAACCACAATAATAACAACAATAAAATACAGTAGTGTAGTAGCCCTAAGTGTTCATTAAGTACCACCATAATAACATTAAAAAACAGTAGTGTAGTAGACCTAAGTATTCGTTAAGTACCACCATAATGACAACATTAAATACAGTAGTGTATGGGCTCTAAGTATTCATTAAGTACCACCATAATGACAACATTAAAATACAGTAGTGTAGTAGACCTAAAAACTCATTAAGTACCACCATAATAACCAACATTAAATACAGTAGTGTAGTAGACCTAAGTATTCATTAAGTACCACCATAATGACATTATTAAATACAGTAGTGTAGGAGGCCTAATTATTCATTAAGTACCACCATAATGACAACATTTAAATACAGTAGTGTAGTAGACCTAAGTTCTCATTAAGTACCACCATAATGACTAACATTAAATACAATAGCGTAGTAGACCTAAGTATTCATTACATATCACCATAATGGCCAATATTAAACTACTGTAGTGTAGTAGACCTACAGTAAGTGTTCATTAAGTACCACCATAATGACAACATTAAAATACAGTAGTGTTATAGACTTAAGTATTCATTAAGTACCACCATAATGACCAGCATTAAAATACAGTAGTGTAGTAGACCTACAGTAAGTATCCATTAAGTACCACCATAATGACAACATTACAATACAGTAGTGTAGTAGACCTACAGTAAGTATTCAATAAGTACCACCATAATGACAACATTAAAATACAGTTGTGTAGTAGACCTAAGTATTCATTAAGTACCACAATAATGACATCATTAAAATACAGTAGTGCAGTAGACTTAAGTATTCATTAAGTACAACCATAATGACATCATTAAAATACTGTAGACAAGTGGGCATAAGTGTTCATTAAAAACAAGGCAGATGTTTTATGTAGTAACATTACACACAGTTTGAATACTATGTGTCTATGTTTGAATACAGACAAATAAAACTGTTGCATTACAATATTTAAGGAAGTGATTTTTTTTTTTAAATACCACCTGCGTACTACTAGTGGTACCTATACCACAGTTTGATAATCACTGATATATGTCATATATATATATACAATGTCATATACAGATCATCATATATATATATATATATATATATATATATATATATATATATATATATATATATATATATATATATATAATGGGCAGCACGGTATTGCTTCACAATACGAAGGTCCTGAGTAGTCTTGGGTTCAATCCCGGGCTCGGGATCTTTCTGTGTGGAGTTTGCATGTCCTCCCCGTGACTGCGTGGGTTCCCTCCGGGTACTCCGGCTTCCTCCCACCTACAAAGACATGCACCTGGGGATAAGTTGATTGGCAACACTAAATTGGCCCTGGTGTGTGGATGTGAGTGTGAATGTTGTCTGTCTATCTGTGTTCGTCCTGCGATGAGGTGGCGACTTGTCCAGGGTGACCCCGCCTGCCGCCCGATTGTAGCCGAGAAAGGCTCCAGCGCCCCCCGCGACCCCAAAGGGAATAAGCGGTAGAAAATGGATGGATGGATATATATATATATATATATATATATATATATATATATATATATACAGTATATATATATATATATATATATATATATCATATATATATAGTATCATATATACCAGTGATTTCCAACCAGTGTGCTGCAGCACACTAGTGTGCCGTGAGAGATCGTCAGGTGTGCCGTGGGAAATTATGTAATAGCTCCTAATTAGCCATTGTTGGGTGTCTGTGCTGTAATAAAGTACGGCAGATAATGTAATACTCTTCTATTTCAGTAGGTGGCAGCAGAGGGTGATAAATACCTGTAAAGACAATCGAGTTCGCGCTGCGGGACATGTGACAGTGACAGTTTGGGATCCCAGCAAGAGGAGGCGAGCAAGTGACAGTGATGGAGAAGTTTTTGAGAAGGGAAAATGCAAATACCAAACAGGGTCCTGGACAAAATTCTGACCCAGATGAAGGCTCTAGTATGAGTGGTCGACAAAATAAAAAAGACAAGACGGTGAGCTCGAGACAATACAGCGAAAGCTATCTTTCATTTGGATTTACTTTCACCGGGGATGCGACAGCACCGACTCCGCAGTGCTTGGTGTGTGGTGAGAAGCTATCCAATAGCGCCATGGTGCCAAGCAAGCTTAAACGCCATCTCCAAACGAAACACCCTTCCGTTCAAAACAAGCCGATGGATTATTTTGTACACTTACGTACAAACAATGAGAAACAGGCAACTTTTCTGAGAAAAACCACAAAGGTAAACGAGAGAGCCCTCAAAGCTAGCTACCTTGTTGCTGAACTCGTAGCTAAATCAAAAAAGTCCCACACTGGCAGAAACATTAATACTGCCAGCTTGTAAAGCCATTGTAAAGCCCGGCCAAAAAGATCGCTTAAGTGCCTCTCTCAGACAACACAATTGCCAGACGTATTGATGACATGTCTGCAGACATCGAAACTGTTGTTTTGGAAAAGATGCGTGTCTGTAAGAAATTTGCCTTGCAACTTGATGAGTCGACGGATATTAGTGGACATTGTCAGCTCTTGGCCAACGTGTGTTTTGTGGATGGAGAAGCCATTAAAGAAAACTTCCTATTTTGCAAGGCACTGCCAGAAAGATCAATAGGAGAGGAAATATTTCGGGTCACGTCGGAATATTTTGACAATAGCGGGCTTACGTGGGAAAACTGCACAGGTGTCTGCACTGATGGAGCAGCAGCCGTGGTCGGGTGCGTCAAAGGCTTCGTAAGTAGGGTCAAAGAAAGAAACCCGGATGTTATTGTTACGCCCTGTTTTTTGCACCGTGAGGCACTCATTGCAAAGACCTTACCAGCAGATCTAGCTCCTGTGTTGGATGTTGTTGTGCGCATAGTGAACTTTGTGAAGACGTGACCTTTGAAATGTCGCTTATTTGCATCTTTGTGTGAGTAAATGGGAGCGGAACATAAAGTCTTACTGCTCCACATGGAGGTCCGGTGGCTGTCACGCGGCAAAGTGCTTGCCCGTGTGTATGAGCTGCGAGAGGAACTTAAAATATTTCTGACAAACGAGAGGTCCGATTACTCAAAGCTGCTTGCAAGTAATGAGTGGTGTGCAAAGCTGGCATACCTGGCAGATATATTTCATCATTTGAATGAACTGAACACACAGATGCAAGGCCGAAATGAAAACCTGCTTAAATGAATGGATTCCGTTTAAAGGTGCAGCTCTGGCAACAACATGTGCAGCGTGGCAACCTTGAGATGTTCCCACTCACCGAGAAACTGCATGATGGCAACACTGCTGCAATGTGCGAAGTGATTGGCACACATTTGAAAACTCTTGAGGAGAAGTTGTTATTTTATTTCTCTTCAGCCTTCACAGAATGCCTTGACTGGGTTAGGGACCCATACAGCTCAGCATCCATTGCTGGAAAGGGCATGACTTTAAGGAGCAAGAGGAACTCATTGAACTGAAAGCTAAATTATGCAGATCTTCCTTTGGACAGTTTTTGGTTATCTGTTGCCAAGGAGTTCCCCAATCTGGCCAACAAAGCCATTTTGACATTGCTCCCGTTTTCAACCACATATCTATGTGAGCTGAGCTTCTCAAGCTTGACTGCGATAAAGACTAAAAACAGAGAGAGACTGAGAGCTGTTGAGGAAGAGCTTTGTGTGTGTCTTTCTACCATTCCTGCCAGGATATCCATTTTGTGTTCATCGAAACAGGCCCAGGTTTCACACTAGGTGAGTATAAATACATTTAGATACTATACTATTAACTATATGTATTATATACTGTGTTAGAGTGTAATTTTGTGTCATTTTGGTTGGTGGTGTGCCGCAGGATTTTGTAAATGTAAAAAGGTTGAAAAACACTGATGTATACAATATCATATATATATATTATTTTAGATTATCATATACACATCATATATAGATTATCATGTATAGATCATCATTTACACATCATATATATGTATTATCATATTTAGATTATCATATACCCATCATATATAGATTATCATATATAAATCACATATAGATTATCATGTATACATCATATATAGATTATAATATATAGATGATCATATATAAATGATCATATATACGTCATGTATAGATTATCATATATAGATTATCATATACACATTATATACAGATTTTCATATATAGAATATCATATATACAATATTATTATACAATATCATATATAAATTATCATATATAGATGATCATATATACAATATCATATACATATTATATACAGATTATCATATATAGAATATAATATATACCCTATCATACAATATCATATATAGATTATCATATACAGATTATCATATATACAATATAATTTATACAATATAATCTATAGAATGTCATGAATGTCATTTTATCTCCCTGTAATCTACATTATTTTGCACTCAAAGAATTTTTAGTTTTTGTCTTACTTTCACTTTCTTCGACTCAAATTGACTTAGTGATCTACAAACACTTCATTTTTTGTCTCACTTTCACTTTCATTGACTTAAATTGACTTAGTGACCTACAAACAATTAATTTTTGTCTCACTTTCACTTTCATTAACTAAATTGACTTAGTGATATACAAACAATTCGTTTGTTGTCTTACTTTCACTTTCATTGACTTAAGTTTACTTAGTGATCTCCAAACAATTATTTTTTTGTCTTACTTTCACTTTCATTGATTTAAAGTGAATTAGTGATCTACAAACAATTCATGTTTTGTCTTACTTTCACTTTCATTGACTTAAGTTTACTTAGTGATCTACAAATAATTCATTGTGCTTCCAAAAACGTAAATACATGAAAATACATAAGGAGCACATAACATGTATTTATATATTTTTTTAAATTTATTTTTCACCTTTTCCACTCACACTTTGACCTCACAGTATTTTCATAAGGTCACACTGACGTCATTTATTTGATTGGCCGGGGGTCACATGATCACTTGAAAGACTTCCCACTTTTAAACTGCAGCGTGTTTGTAAGCACACGCACGTACGCACGTACGCACACACACACGCACATACACACGCGCGCTCGCGCGCGCACACAAACACACACGCGCGCACACACACAGAAACCTTATTGATCACTGAAACTGCCTTTCATATAGTGTCCCTTTGTACAGCATCGCAATGCGCACTTCTAGCTGATTGGCTGGATCTGCGCCACGTGACCGCTCCCACCGTCTCTGCATCCATGGATGCCTCCTCTGTGAGTGTGTGCGTGGTATTACTTCAACAACGTGTTTCTCATTACTGTGGAACAGTCTAACACCAACAGTTGACATTACAAATACTTCAAAAAAAAAAAAGATTATTTGTTTAATTTGTTTTAATTTTTGTATCAATGGAGATCTTTCTGACATATTTTTGTCTGGAGTATTAAGCGATTTATACACATCAGGAGCAGCCAAAATTCTGTGAATGCTACAAAACCTTTTTTTTTTTTTGTCATTACCTTTTACTTCTGTTACTCTATGTATAAAGCTGCACTGCAACGTCGTCAATTCCTATTGTGTGATAAATACAAGTCTATTGTAACCTGCAGAAAATACCTGGATTTGGCAAAGTAATCAATAATAGCAATGTGGGGGTTATATTAATTATAATAATAATAATAATAATAATAATATTAATAATAATAATAATAATAACATAATTGCACATACAGTTGTGGCTAAGCCAATATATATTTAAATTTGAGTTATTACGGTACCATGAATATGGTATATAATAGATAGATGGACAGTGATCTATAACTGTCACAACGTTGCGATAATAGCCCCATTGCTAATAAAGTATTAAATATCAATAAAACGGACAGTTTATTTTAATCAAACCAACATTTGAATGTAATCATTTATTCTGTTTACACCTCAAATAGCTGCTGCAGGTCCTCTCCACAAGTAAATATTTAAAGAAAACCAAGTTCATATTGTTTTCAAATTGGAGCCTTAACGTAGCCCTGTGGGACACCACAGGCCTTAGGTGAACAAACACTGTGACTTACGCTGACCTGTTTGCTAATGTTTGATTTATAAGTGCCAAATTTTTACCCCCAGAAAAGTGTGCTGACTCATGAAGGTTCTGCAAGTGGGCGTGACTCTACAAGTGGGCGTGACTCTGCAAATGGGTGTGACTCTGCAGGATTGTTTGAAATAGCCCAATAACTTGGATCCAGCAAAATATGTCAGCATCGTCTTCATCATAGTTCATCACAGCATAGCTGTTGGTAGAGCAGCCTTGCCAGCCACTAGAGGGTTCCTTGTTCGATCCCTGCTTTCGCCATCCTAGTCTCTTTCCGTTGTGTCCTTGAGCAAGACAATTTACCCACCCGCTCCAAGGGCCACCCACACTGGTTTAAATGTAACTTATAGATGTAGCTAATGGGATTCACTATGTAAAGGACATGACTTTAAAGGAGCAAGAGAAAAGCGCTATATAAATACAATTTACTTCACTTCACTTCACCCAGCAAGCAAGTTGTAATTGGAGACAGGCGCCATAAACGCCACCACCAGGTTAATGATTGCACTTTAGCATGCTAGAGTTGGCAAAGGTTGCCTTCATGACTTCAGCGATGCCACAACATCTAACACTCCTGGTAAGTCCTTTTTTCCAGTTATCAAATGCAATTATTGCCACATTTCATGATATTTTCATGCTTTTTATGCAGCTGGACTGTCCTCTTGTCATCGCAGCCATCTTTACACTGGGCATTGGCGGGACATTTCAGTACGGATTCTGCATATCTGTGGTCACGTCCTCCTCGACTGTAAGTCAAACAGTGGCAGGCGGTCATGCAGTTACGGTCTTATTGGGATTGATATGAATGTGATATGATTGTAATGTGATTGTGATATGAATGTGATATGAGTGTAATGTGATTGCGATATGAAAGTGATTTGATTGTAATGTGATTGTAATATGATTGTGATCTGATAGTGATATGATTGTGATATGATTGTGATATGATTGTAATGTGATTGTAATGTGAATGCGATATGAATGTGATACGATTGTAGTGTGATTGTCATGTGATTGTAATGTGAATGTGATATGATTGTGATATGATTGTAATGTGATTGTAATGTGAATGTGATATGATTGGAATGTAATAGTGATGTGATTGTGATATGATTGTGATATGATTGTAATGTGATTGTAATATGATTATAATGTGAATGTGATATGAATGTGATATGATTGTAATGTGATTGTGATATGAATTTGATGTGATTGTGATATGATTGTAATGTGATTGTGATATGATTGCGATATGAATGTGATATAATTGTAATTTGATTGTGATGTGATTGTGATATGAATGTGATATGAATATGATATGATTGTGATATGATTATAATGTGATTGTGATGTGATTATGATATGAATTTGATATTATTGCAATGTGATTGTGATATGATTGTAATGTGATTGTGATATGATTGTGATATGATTATAATGTGATTGTGATACTACAAAGCCACGCTGTTGTAACACGCGCAGAATGTGGCTTGGCATTGTCTTGCTGAAATAAGCATGGGCGTGGATAGAAACATATGTTGCTCCAAAACCAGTTTATACCTTTCAGCATTAATGGTGCCTTCACAGATGTGTAAGTTACCCATGCCTTGGGCGCTAATACACCCCCATACCATCACAGATGATGGCTTTTGAACTTTGCACCTACAACGGTTCTTTTCCTCTTTGGTCCGGAGGACACGACGTCCACAGTTTCCAAGACAATTTGAAATGTGGACTCGTCAGACCACAGAACACTTTTACACTTTGCATCAGTCCATCTTAGATGAGCTCGGGCCCAGCAAAGCTGGCGGCCTTTCTGGGTGTTGTTGATAAATGGCTTTCGCTTTGCATAATACAGTTTTAACTTGCACTTACAGATGTAGTGACAAACTGTAGTTACTGACAGTGGTTTTCTGAAGTGTTGCTGAGCCCATGTGGTGATATCCTTTACACACGGATGTCGCTTTTTGATGCAGTACCGCCTGAGGGATCGAAGGTCAGGGGCATTGCTGCTTACGTGCAGTGATTTCTCCAGATTCTCTAAACCTTTTGATGATATTACAGACCGTAGATGGTGAAATCTCTAGATTCCTTGTGTAATAGCTTAAATTTGCTCACGCATTTGTTCACAAAGTGGTGACCCTTGCCCCATCCTTGTTAGTGAATGACTGAGCATTTCATGGAAGCTGCTTTTATACCCTATCATGGCACCCACTTGTTCCCAATTAGCCTGTTCACCTGTGGGATTTTTGCCACTTGTGCCAGCTTTTTTGAAACATGTTGCAGGCATCAAATTCCAAATGAGCTAATATTTGCAAAAAATAACAAAGTTTACCAGTTCGAACGTTAAGTATATTGTCTTTGCATTCTATTCAAATGAATGTAGGTTAAAAATGATTTGCAAATAATTGTATTCTGTTTTTATTTACTATTTACACAACATGCCAACTCCACTGGTTTTGGGTTTTGAAATGTGATTGTGATATGATTGTAATGTGATTGTGATATGATTGTAATATGATTGTGATAATTGTAATGTGATTGTGATATGATTGTAATATGATTGTGATGATTGTAATGGGATTGTGATATGATTGTAATATGATTGTGATGATTGTAAGGAGATTGTGATATGATTGTAATATGATTGTGTTGATTCCAGTACATCAAGGAGCTGCTAAACCAAACGTGCCTAGAAAGATATGAAGTCAGACTGACACCATGGCACATCTCCCTCATCTGGTCCTTCATTGTCTCCCTTTTTTGCGTGGGCGGGTTGCTGGGCACGCTCTTGGCGCCTCCAATCTTCTCCAAGTACGGCAGGTGAGTGGTGCGGACACACCAAGTGGTTGTCTGCCAAGATGCCGAGCATGATCTCTGTGTGCTCAGAAGAACGTGTCTTCTGCTCAACAACCTGCTGGCGATAATGGGAGCTGTGCTGATGCTCTTCAGCAGAGCAGCCGCGTCCTTTGAGATGATCATGGCCGCCCGGCTTCTGTACGGCATCAATTCGGGTAAGCCCAAACGGCCACAACATTAGGTACACTGGAGTGTGTGTGGAATCGTGCATGTAATCATCCATCCATCCATCCATTTTCTACCGCTTATTCCCTTCGGGGTCGCGGGGGGCGCTGGAGCCTATCTCAGCTACAATCGGGTGGAAGGCGGGGTACACCCTGGACAAGTCGCCACCTGCATGTAATCATTTGCTCGAATATTTTCCAAATTCATGCAGCAGAAACTGGCACGTGTATTAAATAAAGATATTTTAATGTGTTTATGGGTTGTGCTATTGACACTGTAACAATATCAACACAATATTTACACATCCATTTATTTTATTATATACAATTATTTGATCCAAAAAAAAGTCAATAATACACAATAACTAAGCAAAAGTAAGAATTTACTGCCTACTAGTATTTCAAATCCTTTGCTTTATAACCTCAAAGTCCTCCTGTTTTTTTCCTGAATTTGTGAAAATATGAATT
The DNA here is from genome assembly GCF_033978685.3 of Nerophis lumbriciformis. Lineage (NCBI taxonomy): Eukaryota > Metazoa > Chordata > Actinopteri > Syngnathiformes > Syngnathidae > Nerophis > Nerophis lumbriciformis. Next base: position 8,411,056 of record NC_084586.2, on the reverse strand, counting down.
TCTATCTAAGAACTCTGGTATCATTCATATACTTCTACTACTCTTGGTATCAACCATTGGTGAGCCGTCAGGGCCAGCAAGGCCTTTTCTGCTGCAGAAATCATGATCATAATTAAAGATACAATTATTTAAAAATGTACTTCCCCTAAATATCTAAAAGTATTCATATTCTCTTCATGTCATATTATGCTTGTTTGAGTGCTAATGTTTTTAGGTTTATGTTTGTATCCAATCAGAATTCAGCTGGCTTATGTTGCCATGCTGTACGAAATCTGCTCAAGGCCTTCAGAATCAACAATGTGGGCATTTGTGCGCTGTAAGTGAACGGGGACATAGAGTGGATAGACAATTGCGATACCCAATCAGATCACCAGTTGTTGTCAGTAAGGCCTGTGATTAAATACTCACAGGGGCCGTTAGCGGATGAATTTGAGAACACATAGAGTTGATAGACAGTTGCGATGGCCAATCAGATCACAAGTTGTTGACAGTTGCCTATCTAAGTAGCCTGATGTTAACGAGACTGTGATTGGATAGCCCCTTGTCATTCCAAAATGAGTATGCATTCACAAGTTTCAATTTAGCAGAAAGCAGGAGGTGTTGCGGATGGCAGAGAAGGAGAACAAAACGTTGATTAGGTGACAGATATATATTTGCGAGGCCATTTTCAAGAAGGATATTTAAAGAGAAACCACATCTTGTGCGACAATGTCGGCCAACCCCGGAAGCTAACTCAGCTGTTCTGGCGATGAAATGCCCCCCATTTCCACTCGAATAAGCCCACTACTAGGGGTACCACTGACTTATATGGCATTGAATGGGTTCTACAAATTGTGAGTCCAAATATTTTATGTTTTCACTTTTAATATGTTTTTTGCAACTTTAATTTTGACAGTACCACATAAGGTATGTTTAAATTGCTGTTGCGTTTTAATAGATTTTTAAATGTGCCAGAAAATAACCCGTTTTGTACACTGTTGAGGTGATTCAATTCACAGTTGGGCGTAAATGTGTTCCTGTATAGTATTTAGGCCTTGGTGGGAAATGCACGGCCTGCCACTGGTATCAACACTACCAATATGTGGATGGATCCTACGTGTACACAGCAACAGTTGTTGTCATACCATCCTCTCTAACTCTTATTAATGTATTAGTTCATTATCTGTTAAAAAAAACTCCTTACTTTGTTCTGCAACATGCTTCCATCTACATTTTATTAAGTATTTATTTTTTATCTTGTTTCAAGCTAGCTTAGTGGCTAGCCCGACTAGTGCTTCTGCTTGTTCTTACTCGGTGTGTAACTGTTTAACCTCAGCTACAGTGATAATGATACTTTTTGTTATTAATTTAGTGGTTATTAACTTTGGCTCCTTCAGCCAGGGGACCAGAAGTAATTAAAGTATGAGCCAGAGGAGTTCGGCTTTTGTGATCGGCATTGAAAGGCATTAATCTTCATGGGTTGTTATGTACTTCATGAATATTGGCCAATCGATCACTACATCTCTAATTCAAAATGTCTTTTAACGTACATTTGTGCAAGGAGGATGTGTGGCTAAAGATAAAAAAAATTAGTCAAACAAAATTGTTTATGTGACAGACTTTGAACAGTGCAAAATTGAAAAGACATAAAATGTTCAGTCACCATTGACGCCCATGCAGGTGTCAGTCTCTCAACTCAATCCGTGTACCTTGTTGAATGCGCCCCGAAGATGCTGAGAGGGATGGTAGGCGTCACCATCGCCACCTTCATCGCTGCAGGGAAATTCACTGGTCAGCTGCTGGGGATCAGGTGAGCAGAAGTGAACTACGTTACAGTCTGTTAATGAGCACCAAACTATCAAACAACCAATCGTCTCCCTCACTTGTTGACTCCACTTTTGAGAGAAGATGCGTTCCAATGGTTGGTTCATTAAAGCGTTGGCTTTCCATGATGTCATAAAGGAAAAAACCTTCTTCCTCAGGACATGACACCAGCCTGACCTGCCTCCAACTCGATGGACTTGTCTCATATACACACCCACCCTTTGATGGAGGATAGCTTTGTAAAATAAGAGAAAATAAATAAGTAAATATCCATCCATCCATTCATTTTCTACCGCATGTCCCTTTCTGGAGCCTATCTCAGCTGCATTCGGGCGGTAGACGGGGTACACCCTTGACAAATCGCCACCTCATTGCAGGGCCAACACAGATAGACAGACAACATTCACACTCACAATCTTTCACTCGGGCCAATTTATTGTTGCCAATCAACCTATTCCCAGATGCATGTCTTTGGAGGCGGGAGGAAGCTGGAGTACCCGGAGGGAACCCACGCAGTCACGGGGAAAACATGCAAACTCCACACAGAAAGATCCCGAGCCCAGGATCGAACTCATAAATGTGAAATATAACATCTATTACATTGTTGTATGTGATATATAACATCTATTGCATCGTTGTGATATATGACATGTATTACTGTTGTATGTGATATATGACATCTATTGCATTGTTGTATGTGATATATGATATCTATCACATTGTTGTATGTGATATATGACATCTATTGCATTGTTGTATATGATATATGAAATCTATTACATTGCTGTATGTGATATATGACATTGATTACATTGATTGATTGATTGATTGAGAGGTTTATTGACATCTTAAAGAATTTAATCCACGTAATGCTTTAAAAAGGCAAATGGATGGCACAAAAAGCCAAAAGGCTTGTTTCCATTATGGCCCATTAAATATTCATCACTTTTCAGACATTCAATAATAAAAGATATATAACCTGTAACATGTATATAAAAAATTACATTAAAAAATGAATAAATGATGTACGTATACACAGTATACATGTCAGATGATTTGAAAAACAATAGATACAAAAAATGGGTGGGGGGGTTGTATATACACTATGTACATGGCATTATTATTAGATTAGATAGATTTATTGGTCTCCGTGGGGAAATTCATTTTCACTGCCGTACATTTAAACAATAGTCATTACACATCACAAAACAAAAATAACAAAAATACATCATACATGACAAACACATTTATGGGCTTGTCAGACAGGTCGGCCGGGCCTTCTGTTAAGGGCGGCTATAGCAGCAGGGGTCAGGCTTTTCCTGAGGCGGGCCCTCCGGAATTTGATGGTTCTGTACCTGCGCCATGATGGTAGTGGGATGATGTATTGGTGTAGTGGGTGAGTGATATCCTGGACTATTGTGTTTCCCAGTCGAGTGATGGACCTGTGGTTTAAATCTGAAATGTTGGGTGTGGGTAGGCCAATGATTTTAGCTGCTATGTTTGTAATGCGTGTGAGTTTGGTCCGGTTGGTTACAGAAAGCATGGTGAAAAAACATGTGGAACAGTACATAAGGATGAGTTGAACAATGCTTTGGTAAAGTAATAACAGGAGATGAGGTGCAACGTATATTCCTTTAAGTTTTCGGATGGCTGACAGTCTTTGTTGACTTCTTTTTTGAATGGCCGTGGTGTGCTAATCAAAAAGGAGTTTATTGTCCAAGGTTACGCCCAGGTATTTAAAAGTGTCAACTGTTTTAACTGTTTGTGTGTTTATGATGATGGGGTTCTGAGGTGAGGGGGGGTTGAACCGTATTTCTTCTGTTTTATTGGCATTGATTTCCAGATAACTGGCTGTGCATGACTCTATGAAATGTTTGACCGTGTTATGATAGTCCAGGATGGATTGACTGTTGGAGAGGAGTGCAAGAATGGCTGTGTCATCTGAGTATTTTAAGTATGTTGTGGTGGGTGAGATGCTACGGCAGTCATTGGTGTAGAGTGTTTACAGGAATGGGCTCAACACACATCCCTGTGGGACCCCGGTGTTGATGGTAAGCATCGGGGATGTGTTTGAGCCCACCCTTACTGCTTGCAGTCGGTCGGTGAGGAAGTTGTACATGACTATGCACATGTTGACTCCAAGAATGTGCAAAACAGAATGAGAAAATATATATACACTATAACCACATATAAACCTGTTTGATGCTTGGGAAAGTTGCTGGGGATCAATTTTAGTTCAAATCAGGTAGAGGTTGAGCTGAGCCAGAATTTTATGGCAGTTTTAAAATTTCGTAGGGAAGTTCGAAAATAGTATAATGCATTTTTTCCCATGAGAGTCTTGAATTTGGGGGGAACGAGGTCTGAGGAACTCCCTCTCATGTAGTACCTGTGAGCATCACTTACTCTGGTGAAATAGTTCGACAGGTACTTAGGGACAGTTTCTCTGAGTATTTTGAATACCAGGCACATTGCGATTTGGTGTACTCTTTCCTCAACGCTAAGCCATCCCAATTTGGTAAAGTGGGCTTGAGTTAGGTGAGTCCTGTATGGGAGGTTGAGCAGGAGTCTCACCAGCTTGTTTTGGGAAGTTTGCAGTTTTGTTTTTAGTGGCTTGGGGATATCGGTGAACCATGAGGTGCAGGTGTAGTCAAAATGACACTGTATAAGGGAACCGGCAAGGGTCTTAGGCGTATCCCCGTTGATAAACGCAGAAATCCTGCCCAGAAATCTAGTTTTATTATTGATCTTGGTGATTGCTTTTAATGCGATTTTTTCATCCGAGAGAATGTTGTCCAATGTACAATCTAGGTAAATTACCTTGTCTTTGCTGATGATTATGGTATCACCTGCTTTAATCGTAAAACCCGGGGATTTACCTAGGTTGTACTTGGACCCAAATAGGATGGACTCTGTTTTACCCAGGTGTAGTGACAGTTTGTTATCGGAAAGCCAGAGACAGTCATTACTTAGTTTGGTGCTGAGTGCACTTTCAACCTTCAATTTGTCTCTGTCCGAGGCCAGGATTGCAGAATCGTCCGCGAACAGGAACAAATTGCTGTTACATGCTGATTTCATGTCGTTAATGTAAATCAAGAATAACAATGGTCCCAGAATGCTCCCCTGTGGGACACCACAGCTCACCTTGAGTGGAGAGGACAGTGATCCATTCACCTCGACCACCTGTTCTTTATCCTCAAGGTAAGATTTAATCTAGTTTGTGGCTGCGCTGTCAAAACCGATTGCCCTCAACTTGTTTAACAGTATTGAGTGGTTAACTGTGTCGAATGCCTTTTGAAGGTCCAGCATAACCATTCCACAGTACTTGCCCATGTCTATCTCTCGCCTGATGTAGTCAGTTAGGTACAGTAGGCATGTATCGGTGGAATGTGATTTTCTGAATCCTGATTAAAATCCGAATAGGAGCTCACGATTTCATAGATAATAATCTATTTGCTCATATCTTAACCTCTCTATAACCTTTGAGATGGAGCAAATGATGGAAACAGGGCGGTAGTTGCCGGGGTCTAATTTGTTTCCTTTTTTATACGGAGGTGATATTCTCGCGAGCTTGAATTCTTGTGGGACGTGACACTGATTGATAGACAAGTTGGTGATATGAGCAACCATTGGGGCAATCGTGACAACTGCGTCTCTGATAAATATGGTGAGAATATTATTATGTCCTGTGGCTTTGTTTGGCTGCAGCGAGCTGAGTTTCTTTAATACATCATCAGTTTTAACTTTGACAAACTTGAAGTCATCCTTGCGTACCCCTTTGTTTTTGTAAAAGTCTTGAATGTGTGGTTCACCGTAGAAGCCTGAATGTGAGGGCAATTTGTTTACCAACGTGGAAGCGATGGTTGAGTAAAATCTGTTAAAGCAATTTGCCACATTCAGTTTGTCTGTGACGAGAGAGCCGTTTACTTTCAAATGGAGGTTGGTGGTTATTGTTTTGAGACTGATGTGGTCCAATTGTTTCAGCGTCTTCCAGAGTTTTTGCGGGTTATTTTTATTTTCCGCAATTTTTTCGTTGAAGTAACTGGATTTGGCCTTCCTGATCATATTAGTTATTTAGTTTCAGTCCTGTGAAATTAGCGTGTTTGTCATTTCTAAGTTTCATGGCTTCTATTATGCCTGCATTGATCAAGGGTTCTGTTCTGGATTTTACCCTGGAAGCTTTCATGGGTGCTAGCTGGTCAGATACATGCAGGAAGTTGGATTTGAAGCATGCCCATGCTTTTTCAACCGATGAGCAATTTAGTACATTTGACCAGTCCAGCCTCTCCAGGACTGCTGCTAGAGCTTCGCTGGTGTACTTTTTCACCGATCTGAATCTTATTGTATTTTGACAATCTGATATAGATTTCTCAATTTTACGTGGGCAGAAAATGATGAAATTATCACTTATTCCGCACTTGATTATTGTTTGAGCAGCAGGGCACGCCCGAGTGAATTGAGTGATCAGCTGTTTCAGGCTACATAGCTTACAGTAATTACTGAAGGATTTGTAGATAGAAGTATCTTTTTTCAGGATTTTGGTGTTCAAATCACCGATCAGTATCACTTGAGGATTGCCTAAATCAGCTGATCCCTTGTTTAGCTGTTCATAAAATGAGTTTTGAGTTGGGGGTCTGTACAGAGAGCCAATTAACAGTGGTTTGGTTTTGGGGAAAATGATATCGAGCCACACTGCCTCTATATCACTTTGCTCCAAACCATCCCGTACATTAAAACAGATATTAGATCTTACATACGTACAAACACCTCCCGTCGATTTCTGTATCTTCTGACTACCGGGTAATTGACTATTTCTATCTCAGAGTTCTCAATAGCACTATCAAGTCTGGTCTCGGAAAAGGACATAATTCCCACCTTACCAGACTGCTTACATTCATGTGGATTATATGCAGTCTTCTGGCAGAGAAAATATTTTCCATGTCTTGTGACAACAATGTTTCTTTTCCAACGGTTGCGTGGTTGGACGCCGCCGAAGAAATTACTCCATTATTGTCTGTTGCGCCATTGTTCGTGTCGTTGTTGTTGTCCCTGTAGTGGCCCGTCGTAGCCGGCGAGGCCATTGTTGTTGTAAGGAGTCTCCATGGCGATGGTGTCCATCTGGTTCTTGTTTCGTTAGCCTGCAGCCTGTTGCGAGATGCAGCCGGTGTTCTGGGTGACACTCGGGGCAGCGTCCCTGGGTTGTTCCATTACAATGGTGACGATGGTGTCTCGGTACCGAGGGTCGTGTCGTTTTTTGCCGGTCGTTCTGGTCCCGCGCGTCTCCTCCACTCTTGGTGCTGGGGTACTCCTTTGTTTGCAGTGAGCGCTAGCATTGTTGTTAGCATTAGCTATGCTAATCCATGCCCGGTCCGCTGGATTCGATTGTGTTGAAAACAAATTTACCAACGGACCTGGGCCTGGACATCGATGTATGTGTTCCGATTGTAGCAGGCAGATTGAGATAACAATTCGAACATCCATTCGACTCGCCATCCGCTTCTTCCTGCTCTCCCTATGTGGTGCGTTGAGTCGGACATGGGCAGACATGTTGTGAAGGACGGCTTTACCGAGCACAAGATGTTTTTGTAAGTCCGTCGTCGTTGAATGAATGTAGAAGTTAGAGAACTTTTTTCCATAGCTTCAACTACTTGTTTGGACTCATTTTCCTTCACATTTCTCAAGTTACTAAGTGCGTTTACGATGTAAATAACCGTGAGAAAGTATCGGATGGTGAGCGCTGGTGAAAACATGTCGGCTCGCGGTGAAGAGGCGGTACCTAAGTATGACATGTATTACATTGTTGTATGTGATATACGACATCTATTTCATTGTTGTATGTGATATATGACATGTATTTCATTGTTGTATGTGATATAAGACATTTATTACATTGTTGTATGTGATAATTTCCCCTCGGAGATTAATAAAGTATTTCTGATTCTGATTCTGATATATGACATCTATTATGTTGTTGTATGTGATGAATGACATCTATTACGTTGTTGTATGTGATATATGACATGTGTTACATTGTTGTATGTGATATATGACGTATTACATTGCTGTATGTGATATAATACTTATATTACATTACTGTATGTGATATATGATATCTATTACATTGTTGTATGTAATATATGACATCAATTACATTGTTGTAGGTGATAAAGGACGTCTATTACATTGTTGTATGTGATATATGACGTCTATTACATTGTTGTATGTGATATATGACATACATACATTTGATGGCTTTTCATAAAATTCATGTTACTTTGGATAATGGCTGAGATGGCACTGTGGTGAAAACCACTCCAATATGAGACCTTTGAGGGTTAGGAGACACAATCTATGCCCTGATGGATGAGTAGAACCCTTTTGTGTTTGGACTTATGACACTCAGATGTCCTTACAGCGAGCTCCTGGGCACTGAGGAGCGATGGCACTTCCTGCTGGCCTTCAACGCTCTGCCGGCCTTGTTTCAGCTCCTCACCCTCCCTTTCCTGCCAGAGTCGCCCAAGTTCCTGCTCCTGGAGCGAGGAGACCAGCAGGCCTGCCAGAAAGGTGAAAGCACACCTTTTCCCCACCTTGCAGGACTGTGTCATGTGACGTGTCATGGCTCTCAGCTGTGACCAGGCTGTGGGGGAAGAAGGACCACAGCAGTGAGCTGGAGGACATGTTGGAGGAAAAAGCTGCCCTCCAGAACGTCACCAGCCGCTCCGTGATGGAGCTCTTGCAGGATGGAAGCATACGCTGGCAGGTCATAACCATCGTGGTGACCTTCAGCTCGCTACAGCTCTGTGGCATCAACGCAGTGAGTCACCTGCTAAAACTTTCATTCAGTCATTATAATCATAATTTTAATCGAAGTGTTCATTTTCAGTTCAGTTCAATTGTTATAATTGTTCAGTTGAAAATAAATAATTTCATCCAACACAGTTTTGGGATCATATGTAAAGAAATAATCGGTTTTGGGATATGCACTGTGTTGTCTGTCTAATTGTAATAAATGCAGACAAGGCGTGTTGGCTGAGTTCTCAAAGGTTTACTCAAAGCGTGTTCATCACAACCTCCAGCTGCCCGCATGGCTACATACAACAACACTCAACAGGGCTACGGCGCATGCGCTTCACAACTGTGGCATGCTGGGTAGTGGAGTTCTTATATTCCCTAGCTCATAACGTCACATCTTTCCCCCGATAAGGAAATAATGATTAGCTCAATAAACAGTTTTTTTGTTTTTGTTTTTTAGCTTTAACTTTTCATTTCTTAGCATTCTAACCACATTTGCAAATACCTTTTCTCTTCATAGAATTTTTCTTTCCATAAATAAATAAAGTGCAAAAATGTCAAAGCATCATAACAAACATAGTCATGTCAACACATTTTTTTTTTCAACATTTCAGTTGCCTTTTTTTTTTTTAGCAACATGCAATAGCCAAGAGTCCTTAACTCTCAATCAGCCTTTTAGGTGGCTGAACGTGTCTCTTAGACAGTCTCTCAACAGCTGATGACGCAGACATTGCTGTCAGACCTTGGTCAGCAAGGTCAGGCTCGGTGTCAGCAAGTTCTGCAGGTCCAGCTGAGTCCTGCGGAGCCTTTTCCTGAGCTGCATTGTTCCCTTCAGTCAACTGTACTTGAAGATCCATGTGGTTCCTTCTCAAAGACAGTCCACTTTCCATCTGGATCCTATACGAGCGTGGAGCAACTTCCTCTTCCACTTGTCCTTTTTGTCTCCAAGTGCCTGTAGAAATGTCTCTGAGACGCACAACGTCTCCCGGTCTCATCATAGACAGGTGTTTTTCCGTTCTATCATGCAGCCGTTTTTGCTTCGCTTTTTGTTCCTCCTTTGCGTGTCTGACTTTGTGTGCGCCTTTAAGTGTCAGCAAGTCTTCATTGACTGGTAGGTTGGAGCGAATGCACCTACCCATCAGCATTTGGGCTGGTGACAGTACGTTTTGTAGAGGTGCACTCCGGTAGACTTTTCTGAAAGTCGTCTTTGTCCTGTGACTTTTTCAACAAGTTTTTTTACGGTTTTTACTGAGCTTTCTGCCAAGCCGTTGGACTTTGGATAAGTTGGACTTGACGTGGAGTGTTGAAACCCCCATTCCTTGGCAGAGGCAGCAAACTCACAGCTAGAAAACTGGGGACCATTGTCGGAAAACAGTTCGCATGAAACACCATGTCTGGCGAAAACAGTCTTTAGATAACTGACAACTGCTTTGCTCGATGCTGACTGCTACGCTCCGATTTCAGGATAGTTCGAAAAGTAGTCCTTGACTACCAGGTAGCTCCTTCCATCGAAGTCAAATAGATCAGTTCCTACTTTGTAGTAAGGTCTGTGAAGCACTGGATGAGTCATCAGTGGCTCCACTTGTTGTTTTGGCCTGTAAGTTCGGCAAAGTCCACATGATGCTGTTGTCTGGCTAATATCCTAATTGATCCTCGGCCAGTGCATTACTTCTCTAGACCTCTGTTTACCCTTGACTTCTCCGAGGTGGCCTTCGTGTATATTTTCGAGCATCTGCTTGCGCAGTGAGGACGGAATAATAAAATTTGCTCACTTTTAGCACTATGTCACCCACCACTGTGAGCTCAGCTCTACAATTCCAATAGTCTTGTATTTTCAAGGGGCAATCCTTTTTGTTGTCAGGCCATCCATTCTGTACTTTGCTCTTGAGTTCTTTCATAGTTTCATCTGCAATAGTCTCTCTCCGTATTTGTTCTGTTCTGTCGGCAGTCACAGGCAAAGACGTCACAACCATGTCTACATATGCCTGTATCTCTGTGCTATTCTCACTGTCTGCAAGTTCTCGCTTATCCACTCCACTAGACAATGTGTCAGCTGTGTACATATATTTTCCTTGTGTGTGTATCATGTGTACGTCATATTTTTGCAGTCTAATTAGCATGCGCTGTATTTAACGGTTTGTTCATGATGGACACCAACGGTTTATGATCAGTTTCCACTTGAAACATCTGTCCATATACATATTGATGGAAACAACAGTTCTTTCTCAATTTGAGCATACCTGGAATCGGCGCTTGTCAGGGCTCTGGATGCCTAAGCGACAGGAAGCCACTGCTCTGCATGTTGCTGCATTAGCACTGCTCCCAGGCCGTATTGTGATGCATCTGCCGAGATCTTGGTGCACTTCTCGGGGTCATAAAACTTTAACACGGGCTCCTGTGTAAGAGTCTCTTTCAGTTTACTAAAACATTGTTCTTGCTTGTGAGACCAGATCCATTCATTCTTTTGTTCAAGAAGACTCGTGAGAGGTGCTGACTGTGTTGACAGTTGTGGGACAAACTTGGCGAGATAGGTGACCATCCCTAGGAAACGTCTGACCTCATCTTTGTTGGTTGGCCTATCCATGCTGTTGATTGCTGATTTTTTTCTCAGGTCTGGCTTCACCCCCTCTTCACTCACATCTCCCACAAAGATAAGTGACTTCACTCCAAACTCATGTTTTTCTTTGTTAAGTTTTAGGTTCACCTCCCTCGTCTTGTCTTGCACTTGTCTCGGTCTTTCGTCGTGTTCTTTTTGGGTTCATGTGAATGGTCTTATGATAGACTTCAGGCCCTGACATTGATGCCGTATGGTAGACAAAGAAACCTGTACCTTCCCTCCGGGGTGTTAAACGTGCACAGTCTGGAACTCTCCTCGTCAAGCCTCAGCTGCCAGAAACCTGATGAAGCATCTAATTTGCTGAACCATTTTGCTCCAGCAAATTGTGCCATGATTTCTTCCCTGGTTGATAACTTAAAATGCTCTCTTCTGATCGCTTTATTTAGGTCTCTTGGATCCAAGGCAGCTGTTTTCTTTTGCACAACGACCAGCGAGCTGACCAATTCAGTTGGCTCATCAATTTTCTTATTGACTCCCAACTTTTCAATTCCCACTAGTTCATCTTTCAGTTTTTCCCGCAGAGCAAATGGGACTTTCTTGCACGGGTGCACAACAGGAGACACATTTTTATCTACACATATTTTATGTAGTCCAGGTAAACATCCAAGGTCTTGGAAGCAGTCCTTGTTCTCTTTCATGAGTGAGTCCTGAGCATTTGCAGTTTCTTAAGATGTCACCACCAACACTCTTTTGACAAGATTGAGCTTTGTGCATGCACTAAGTCCCAGGATTGGTTGTACACTCATATCCACGATCAGTAGCTGTGCTCTTATCTGTTGACCTTTGTGTTTAAAAGTTGCAATGCATCTGCCTTTGACAGGAACTCGTTCTTCGGTATATCCACTTACTTTAGTTTTTACTGGATGGATTTTGCTCTTTACAGTCAGTGTTTTGTAATCTTCCAATGATAGCAGGTTTACGTGAGCACCTCTTTCCAGCTTGAATGGTATTGTCGTCTGATTCACTGTAATTGGAACAATCCATTCTTCTTTTTTAATTGTGTATGCTTGCACCACTTTGAAAAAAAACTCCTCATTATTATCATCTTTCTCAACTGTGTGAACTTTCTGTCTTGAAGGTGCTTTGCAACATTTAGCATAGTGATTGCTCCTTCCACAGTTGTTACATGTTTTTCCATATGCAGGACACGATTTTGGCTTGTGGCTGCCTCCATATTTACCACATTTAAATTCCGTAGATTTGTATTTTTGATCCTTTTGTTTGGTACACTTTTTTGTTTTTCCATTGTTCTTAATGTATGGCATGCACTGTTGTTTCACCTCTCCATAGCTCTTTTGCGTATGCTCTAGTGGTTTCAGCTGCTCTACACATACTGACACACTTATTAAGTCCAGTTTCTCAAAGCAGTCTTTCTCTGAGTGCATTATCCATTGTACCACACACAACCCTGTCTCTCAATAATAAGTCTCTCAAAGTGTCAAATTCACATGTTTTGCTTAGCGTGTGAAGCTCTGCCATGTACTGATCAAAAAGTACTCCTTGCTTTTGGTCATGTGTGAAAAACTTTTACCTCTCAAAGATCACGTTTTGACGAGGCACAAAGTATTCTTGAAACTTTGTCATTTACTGTTCCAGAGTCAAATTAGCTTCATCCAGCTGAAAGCTGTTATATATGTCCAAAGCATCTTCTCCCATAAGATGCAAAATAATGTGAGCTTCCAGCCTTTCATTATCACCTCATACTTCGCTTGCTGCTGAATATATATTAAATCTTTGCTTAAAATGCTTCCAGTTATCGGCAAGATTAGCAGTTAGTAGCATTGGGCTAGGTGGACTTAGCTTTTCCATGACTGCACAAGTTACTGGGACTCCACAGCTCTTTGTTGTTGGTTGTCCTCCAACTCGGGCACAAGATCCTCTTCTACTTGTTCAATCTGTCCCTTGTCCTCTGTTTCACTTTACCGCCGCTCATAGTCGTCACACACCGTAGCAAACTCCTCGGAAATTTGGGGTTCTTCGCACGTTTTCACTCACGCGACCGGAGACATCTTTCTTTTTCCGCTTGTCTTTTGTGGCTCCCTCGTGGCAAGCATTCCGTCCGACGCTGCTCACGGCCACTTCTAACACCATGTGTTGTCTGTCTAATTGTAATAAATGCAGACGTGGCGTGTTGGCTGAGTTCTCAAAGGTTTACTCAAAGCGTGTTCATCACAACCTCCAGCTGCCCGCATGGCTACATACAACAACACTCAACGGGGCTACCGCGCATGCTCTTCACTACTGTGGCATGCTGGGTAGCGGAGTTCTTATATTGCCTAGCTCATAACATCACATGCACCTGGGGATAAGTTAATAGTCAACACTGAATGGTCCCTAGTGTGTGAATGTTAGTGTAAATGTTGTCTGTCTGTGTTGGCGGTGGTGACTTGTCCAGGGTGTACTCTGCATTCCTTGTCCAGGGTGTACTGTATTTCGGTCTTCTTGATACAGTTTTTGCACATAGTAAGCTGTCAATAAAGGGCCTGTTTTCATCTTATTGGGGACGGCATAGCGCGGGTAGTAGAGCAACCGGGCCAGCAACTTGAGGGTTCCTGGTTCGATCCCAGCTTCTGCCATCCTAGTCACATCCATTGTGTCCTTGAGCAAGACACTTGACACTTGCTATTTATGGGTGGTGGTTAGGGCCTTGCATGGCAGCCATCAGTGTGTGAATGTGTGTGTGAATGTGTTGCATTTTGGTATACCGTATATTTGATGTTAGCATATTTATAACTATGACTCAGCCTAATCTAACAGCAACATCCAGCGGGTGTGGCATTACATTTACCAGTTTTAATTGAAAGGTCTTAATAATCCTATAAAACAAAGTAAGGCTTTACATAATTTATGTCCCAACTATGACCCTGACACCTTTTTCAAACATCTATTTTCTGAATCTCCCTGACTTGTCAATGTACTCTTTAATACAAGAACTGTTGGCTCTCTCCACAGCTCGCTCATCACCCAATACTTGCCAAACATTAAGGTCCGCTAAGGTAGCTGTCACGTCTGTGTGATCATGTTTTGTTTTAGCTATGTTCGGTTTTGTTTTTGGACTCTTTGTGCACTCTTGTTTGTTTTGTCACCATAGCGACCATTAGTTTCACCTGTTTCACGTTTTGCACTCGCGCACCTGTTGTCAATCATGTCTATATTATTTAAGCCCATTGTTGCCAGGAAGTCAGCCTGACGACATTACCTCTGCTCACTTCATGCCATGCTACTTCTGTACCTCCATGCTACCTTTGAAATCTATGCCATAGTCCCTGCGTTCCAAGTAAGTTTTGTTTATTGTTCATAGTTTTTTGCCCAAGTGCTAGTTTTGGTTTCATTAGTCAAGTTTGTTCTCCGCCATTGTGCGCGCCTTTTGTTTGCTCCCTTTTTTTGTAGTTTGTTAGTGTTAAAATAAAAGATGTCCTTACCTTCACGCCTTGCCCACTCCAACTTTACTTGCATCTCGGGAAAACAAACAACCCATAGTCCAAGTCTTGACAGTAGCTCAGTTTTTTATGGAAGAATTTTTTGTTTCAGATGTCTGGCACATTTTTAATCCCTCTGGAAGGTAATATTCCTTCTACTCTGACGTCCATCACACTTTCACTCACCCACATTGACAACTTTCTCGTTGATAATAAATGACTTTCATCTATAACTACATGCAAATATGATGCAATTGTTATCTCTGATCATACTCCAATTTTAATGGATTTACTCTTTAAAAACCTGACAACCATACATGCGCCACAGAGTCTAAATATGCGATTACAATTTAGGACTGTGGATTTAGTTTCACGTCAAATAGATTGTTTGTGCTCTTTATGTTGTGTTTTTAGTGTTTTCCTGCCTTCTCCTCTTGTCTGCACCTGTGCTTTTAGTGATTTGTCCTCTGCGAGGGGCGGACCTTGTTGCACACCTGCTCGCAATTAGCACTCCGGTATTTAGGCACGTCACGGTCAGCTTGGCCTCGCCAGTTATTGTCTCCTGCACCTCCCACGTGCATGTGCCTGCTTCACTTCATCAGTCCCGGTATGTTGCCTCTCCTTATTCCTGTAATCCCTCACCTCTTTGTGTTTGCTTCCTAGCCCCCCTGAGGTAAAGAGGATTTTGTGTTGGACTGTTTGCTGTGTTCAGTGCACCCTGGCCCTTTTCCCTGCCGACCACTGTGGAACCTGTTTTTGTTTCTTTATTCATGGTGTGCACTTTTGCCCCATCACCTTTTGTTACACTTGTTGGATTTATTAAATATTCCCCTTTTTATAATTCAACCTTGCCTCTCGTCTCTGCATCCTGGGTTCACCTTGATCAGGTCCTAACACTTTAACAAGATTTAGCCCGACTGGCGGCCTCTGTACTCTGGGAGGAGCTGAAGGCACATATTAGGGGGGAGATAACTCAGAAGGAATAAATTGACTAGTTTGACACAAGGCATATCTCTCTTAGATGACTTGTACTCTACCTCTCAAAACCCAGACACTTTTAAGGAAATACTCGCTCTACAGGCAGAACTGGATGTCCTTACGACAGACCGTGCTGTTGAACAAATACTCCGTCCAAGATCTCAGATTTATGAACAGGGCGATAGAGCTATTAAACTATTAGCCAGATATCAGCAAACCATTGTATTCTGTGGATTAAATTTGATTTAAATATAGTTACGGATTATTTTAGAATCGATAATGTGTTTAAGAATTTGTATGCGTCCCTCTACTTACTGCTCAGTGTTCTACTCCTGAGTTTGATCATTTCTTTGGCAATCTGGACATCCCCTCGGTTGATCAGTCCGCTGTGGTGCAGTTAGAGAGACCAATTACTTCTGCAAAATTTAATGTTGCAGAGTTATCACTACACAACAGTAAATCCCTGGGACCAGATGGCTATCCTCCGGAAATGTAAGATTATTTTTGGCATAAGCTAGCCCCCCCTTTATTGGACATGTACAATGAATCGTTTGAATCTGGCCGCCTCCCGCAAACGTTTAACCAAGCTTGAATTTCTCTCCTCTTGTAAGAAGGCCGGGACTCTTTGTCGTGCACTTTGTATCGTCCTGTTAGTCTGTTAAATGTGGACTTTAAATTATCATCCAAACTGCTGGCTTTACGTCTGGATACTATGCTCCCTTCTATCATTAATGCGGATCAAAGCGGGTTAATTCGGAACAGGCACTCCTTTTCTAATCTTCGAGATCTTTTCAATATATTGTATGATGTGCCCGCTCTTAACACTGAAGAGGAAGTGATATCTCTGGATGATGAAAGGATTGAACCGAATCCTCCAAGTGGACTATTTGGCGTAGTGCTTCAGTCATCTACCCTTAACCACTCCAAAAGGAATCTTGTCACATTCACTACTTTGTTGGCTAGTAGAGTCAATGTGTTGAATTGGAAGGCAACAGCGCCTCCTTGCCCCTTCTGCTGGATCCAAGATGTTCTTTATTTTCTCAAACTGGACATTAGGCTGATATTGAATGGTTGTTCTGCAAAGTCCAAAGAACTGTGGGGTGCTTTTCTGAAATATATAGGAGACACTAATCTTCAAATCAACCCCGATTGAAACACAATTTGAATGTGGGTGGTTGATGAGCCTTTTGTGTGCTTGTTTGTTGTTGTATCTCTCTGGGGCCATTCAGGAATGCAGCTGTCTGTGGTTTTATGTTGCTAACGATCTCTGTTTTTTTCTAATGTATTTATGTAATTACTTGTATACTTATTATGACATTTTTTTGCTACTTGGGGGGAGCATTTGATATATTTTTGACCATTCCTGTCAACTATATGTAAATTTAAAATCCAAATGTTACAACAAAACAAAAACATTTCTAAGGACACGATCTACTAAGATACCAAGCTACCCAGCTCTAAAAGTGTGTACAAAGTATAAAATAGTGTGTACAAAGTGTAAAATAGTGTGTACAAATATTAAATAATGTGTACTATTAGTGTGTACAAGTATAAAATAATGTACACAAAGTATGAAATAGTGTGTACTATTAGTGTGTACAAAGTATAAAATAATGTGTACTATTAGTGTGTACAAAGTATAAAAGCGTGTGTAGTATTGGCGTGTACAAAGTATAAAATGTGTACTCTTAGTGTACTCTAAAAATAGTGTGTATGGTAAAATTATAAAATTATATTGCTGAATAGACAATATGTGTAATATTTTTTATTAATGAGAGTACAAATATGTTGACACACATGTAGGATGGAGGATTTCCCATCTGTCTTTGTAGCCATATTTTGTTTCTGCAAGTTCATCTTTACTCTCTATGAAGTATAACATGTGATGTTGGATGTGTCACTGAAATATAAATGTTTTGTTACTAATATTAATCCTCTTCAGCGATTGTTCCTCTGAATGAGTGAAGTATGCACGTACTCATGAATATTTATAAACCTTGACTGCAGGTGTACTTCTACTCCTGTGAACTGTTTGCTGGAATCCAACTACAACAATCAGCCTATTAATGATTATAATCAATAAAAGGAGTTTGTGTATCCCAATGATCCTAGGAGCTATGTTGTCCAGGGGCTTCTATGCCCCCTGGTGAGGTATCCCAGGACTTACAGTTCCTAGGCGAGGGATCAGACAAAGAGCAGCTCAAATATCTTTATGAAAAGAAACAAACAAAAACCCAGATTTCCCTCGCTCTTGAGCCAGGCCTGGAGGTGGGGCTCCATGTTGAGCGCCTAGTAGCCATGCCTGTCCCCATGGGGCCGGATTCACTAGAGGGAGCCCTGTAGAGTGCTACCTCAGGTGATTCCCTTGTTCTGCTGGGGGACTTCAACGCTCACGTTGACAACGACACTGAGACCTGGAGAGGTGTGATTGGGAGAAACAACCCCCCGGATCTGAACCCTAGTTGTGTTTTGTTATTGCACTTTTGTGCTTGCCACACATTGTCCATAACATAATCCATATGTGCACTTGGCACCAGGATACCCTAGGCCACAGTTCCATGATCGACTTTGTGGTTGTGTCATCGGATTTGCGGTTTCATTATTTGGACGCTCGGGTGAAGAGAGGGGCTGGGCTTTCAACCGATCACCAACTGGTGGTGACTTCAAACATGTCAAGAGGGAGGCGCTGGACAATGTTTGAATGGACGCCTCTATTGTCGAAGCAGCCGATCGGAGCTGTGGCTGCAAGGTTGTTGGTGCCTGTCATGGCGGTAGTCCCAGAACCCGCTAGTGGGGACTCTGGAAGAAGCAGACAAGTACCGTCAGTTTAAGCGGCTTGCGGCTACGCAGAGGCAAAAACTCGGACATGGGAAGAGTTCGGGGAAGACATAAAAAATGACTTCCGGACAGTTTCGAAGCAGTTCTGGACCACCACCAAGCCATGCACTGTCAACACCGTATATGGTGGGGATGATGTGCTGCTTAGCTCGACTCAGGATGTTGTTGATCAGTGGAAGGAATACTTCGAAGACCTCCTCAATCCCACTTACACGTCTTCTTATAAGGAAGCAGTGCCTGGGGACTCTCCCATTTCTGGGGCTGAGTTTGCCGAGGTATTTAAAAAGCTCCTCGATGGCAGAGCCCCAGGAGTGGATGAGAGCCACGCGGAATTCCTGCAGGCTCTGGAATCTGTGGGGATGTCTTGGTTGACAAAATTCTGCAGCATTGTGTGGACATAGGGGGCGGTGCCATTGGATTGGTAGTGTCAAGGTGTGTTGTTGACGAACCCCAATATGCAGAGATGGCAGCAGGCTTGGTACAAGGAAACATGGTTTTAATGTTCAAAAATAAGAAAAGGAAAACACGAACCAGAAACCAGGAAGCAGGAACAGGAGTCAGGATCCAGGGAATAGCTTAACGCACACAGCTAGCAACGACAGCATACAGCAAACAACGACACGACAGGTAGGAACGACAATAATCCAGCACTGACTGGAGGAGAAGGCGGGTTTAAATAGCAGCTGGCTGATTGACACCAGGTGTGGCCAGGTGCCAATCAGCCACAGCTGAGGGGACACAGCACTCAGGGAGACAAGTAGGAAATAAAGACAAAATAAAAGTCACGGGAGGGTGGAGGGAGGACAAGGAGGTGGGCCACCAGGCTAAGTGTCCCCGCAACCAGCGGGGAAGAGTTAGGTGGCGATGGCGAGTTGAACGCCGCCGCAATTGGCGAGGCGGCTCGTCCGCCGGTGTGGGAGAACCCACCGGAGACGATGGTGGTGGCGCCCTCTGCTGGCCCACCGGAGACGATGGTGGTGGCGCCCTCTGCTGGCCCACCGGAGACGATGGTGGTGGCGCCCTCTGCTGGCCCACCGGAGAAGAGGATGGTGGCGCCCTCTGCTGCTGGCCCACCGGAGAAGAGGATGGTGGCGCCCTCTGCTGCTGGCCCACCGGAGAGGAGGATGGTGGCGCCCTCTGCTGCTGGCCCACCGGAGAGGAGGATGGTGGGGCCCTCTGCTGCTGGCCCACCGGAGAGGAGGATGGTGGCGCCCTCTGCTGCTGGCCCACCGGAGAGGAGGATGGTGGCGCCCTCTGCTGCTGGCCCACCGGAGAGGAGGATGGTGGCGCCCTCTGCTGCTGGCCCACCGGAGAGGAGCATGGTGGCGCCCTCTGCTGCTGGCCCACCGGAGAGGAGGATGGTGGCGCCCTCTGCTGCTGGCCCACCGGAGAGGAGGATGGTGGCGCCCTCTGCTGCTGGCCCACCGGAGAGGAGGATGGTGGCGCCCTCTGCTGCTGGCCCACCGGAGAGGAGGATGGTGGCGCCCTCTGCTGCTGGCCCACCGGAGAGGATGGTGGTGGCGCCCTCTGCTGCTGGCCCACCGGAGAGGATGGTGGTGGCGCCCTCTGCTGGCCCACCGGAGAGGATGGTGGTGCCGTGGATTGTAGACCCACCGGAGTGCATGGTGGCGTCTGCCGGCCCACAGGAGTGCATGGTGGCGTCTGCCGGCCCACCGGAGTGCATGGTGGCGTCTGCCGGCCCACCAGAGTGCATGGTGGCGTCTGCCGGCCCACCGGAGTGCATGGTGGCGTCTGCCGGCCCACCGGAGTGCATGGTGGTGGTGGCGTCTGCCGGCCTACCGGAGTGCATGGTGGTGGTGCCCTCTGCTGGCCCACCGGAGTGCATGGTGGCGCCGTAGGTTGCAGACCCACCGGAGATGATGGCGCCGTGTCTTGCAGACCCACTGGGGCGAGAAGTAGCTGTGCCTCCCCAGCTGCACAGCTACTCCTAGCCCCCCCCCCAAGGGACGGATCCCAGACGTCCCCAGATAGGCCCCCAGACAACAGGGGTGGGTGGGAGAGGGCTTGAAAAGCGGCCGAACTTCTCTTCAAATTAGCCATTAATTCTAATGCTTTGTTAAGCCTCTCCGCCATGGACATCGCTGCGAGATTCGAATTTGGCTGGATTATTATGTCAAGGTGTGTTGTCGACGAACCCCAATATGCAGAGATGGCAGCAGGCTTGGTGCAAGGAAACATGGTTTTAATGTTCAAAAATAAGAAAAGGAAAACACGAACCAGAAACCAGGAAGCAGGAACAGGAGTCAGGATCCAGGGAATAGCTTAACGCACACAGCTAGCAACGACAGCATACAGCAAACAACGACACGACAGGTAGGAACGACAATAATCCAGCACTGACTGGAGGAGAAGGCGGGTTTAAATAGCAGCTGGCTGATTGACACCAGGTGTGGCCAGGTGCCAATCAGCCACAGCTGAGGGGACACAGCACTCAGGGAGACAAGTAGGAAATAAAGACAAAATAAAAGCGCTGGACAGAAAACTAAGACAAACGCAGAGAAAAAACTAAAACACAGTCAAACTGTCAGGGACAAGCCTGACAGGTAGACCAGGGTGGTGGTTCCTCTCTTTAGAGAGGGCAACAGGAAGGTGTGTTCTAACTATTGTGGGATCACACTCCTTAGCCTGTCCGTAAAGTTCTATTCAGGGTACTGAAAAGGAGGCTACGCCGGATAGTCAAACCTTGGACTTAGGCGGAGCATTGTGTTTTTTTTCCTGGTCGTGAAACTGTGGACCAATGCTATACTCTCGGCAGGATCCTTAAGGGTGCATGGGAGTTTGCCCAACCAGTCTACATGTGCTTTGTGGACTTAGAGAAGGCATTCGACCGTGTCCTTCGGGAAATCCTGTGGGGAGTGCTCAGAGACGATGGGGTACCGTACCACCTGATTGTGGCGGTCCGCTCCCTGTATGATCGTGTCAGAGCTTGGTCCGCATTGCCGGCAGTAAATCTGACTTGTTTCCAGTGAGGGTTGGATCCCGCCAAGGTTGCCCTTTGTCACCGATTCTGTTCTTAACGTTTATGGATGTCATTGCTAGGTGCAGTCAGGGCGTTGAGGGCCTTCGGTTCGGTGGCTGCAGGATTAGGTATCTGCTTTTTGCAGATGATGTGGTCCTGCTGGCTTAATCCGGCCAGGATCTTCAGCTCTCACTGGATCGGTGAAGCAACTGGGATGAGAATCAGCACCTTCAAGTCCGAGTCCATGGTTCTCACCCGGAAAAGGGTGGAGTGCCATCCCCGTTGGAGAGGAGATCTTGCCTCAAGTGGAGGAGTTCAAGTACCTCGGAGTCTTGTTCACGAGTGAGGGAAGAGTGGATCGTAAGATCGACAGGCGGATCGGTGCGGTGTCTTCAGTAATTCGGACGCTGTATCGATCCGTTGTGGTGAAGAAGGAGCTGAGCCGGAAGGCAAAGCTCTCAATTTACTGGTCGATCTACGTTCCATCTTCACCTCCTAACTCAAAGCTCATGACCGAAAGGACAAGATCAGGGGTACAAGTGGCCGAAATGAGGTTCCTCCGTCGGGTGACGGGGCACTCCCTTAGAGATAGGGTGAGAAGATCTGTCATCCGGGAAGAGCTCAGAGTAAAGCCGCTGCTCCTTCACATGGAGAGGAGCCAGATGAGGTCGTTCGCATCTGGTCAGGATGCCACCTTGATGCCTCCCTGGTGGGGTGTTTAGTGAAGTCAAGTCAAGTCAAGTCAACTTTATGTATATAACACGTTTACGACAACTTTTATATTGAACCAAAGTGCTTTACAGGTTAAAAAAGCAAAAAGCAAAAAATAAAAACAAAAAAAAAAAAAAACAACAAAGAACGTAAACAATGAATTTAGGGCACGTCCGATCAGTAGGAGGACACGAGGAAGACCCAGGACATGTTGGGGAGACTATGTCTCCCAGCTGGTCTGGGAACGCCTCACAATCCCCAGTTAGGAGCTGGACGAAGTGGCTGGGTAGAGGGAAGTCTGGGCTTCTCTCCTTAGGCTGCTGCCCCCGTGACCTGACCTCGGATAAGTGGAAGAAGATGGATGGATGGATGATAATAATATTAATAATAATAGTAATACTATTAATAACATTAATAATAATGATGATAATAAAATAATAATAATGATTAATATTGATGAATTTTCATAAACTTTGATTGCAGGTGTACTTCTACTCCTATGAGGTGTTTGCAGCAGCAGGAATCCAACAACAACAGTTAGCCTACGCTGCTTTGGGAACCGGGCTGTGTGAGATGATGGCCTCCTTGGCGTGCGTAGGTGTCCCCTCGAAATATTATTTTTCATATATTTGATGTGTTACATCACTATAGCGCCACATTGTGGTGCCTTCATCCTCTGCTTGATGCTGCAGTTTGTGATTATCGAGAGTGCCGGGAAGAAAGTCCTCCTCTCCAGAGGATGTCTGGCCATGGCTGCTGCACTCGCCCTCCTCACCGTCACTCTTCATCTCCAGGTGATGATGCCTGGGACGTATGACGCAATCACAGAATCCAACTCACACTTTGTTCTTGTTGCCTAGCAACACATCTACTGGATGTCCTACTGCAGCATGGTCCTCATTTTTACCTTCATTGCCCTTTTTTCCACTGGACCAGGTAGGTGGGCATCCATACAACCAAAACATCTCATGATCACCTCAACTTCTATGTCGGCCATGTTGGTGGCATACGTTGTTGCTTATAGCAAAGCATTTTTGTATACCAATTTGGCCATGTTGGTGGCTTCTGCTTGAGCGCATTTTTTACAGCGTCATGTCAGTGGCATACGTTGTTGCAGCAGGATTGGCCATGTTTGTAGAGTGTGCAGCAACAGGACCAGCAGGATCGGCCATGTTTGTTTTTTTGTGTCTGGCTTGGATGAATTATACCTGCAAGATATTAATATGGTCTGTCTAGTTTTATGTTTTTTTACCTTCAGGAGGAACAACCGCTCCTCTTCCGGGTGTAATTTTCACTCAGGCGTATAAATCGTCCGCATACTTGGTGGCCTGCACCATCAACTGGACGGGCATGTTCACTGTGGGGATGGTTTTTCCAATTTTAGTGGTTAGTATGCAAACATTAATGTTTTTACATCTTAGTGGTTAATATGCAAACATTAATGTTTTTACATCTTAGTGGTTAGTTTGCAAAAATTAATGTTTTTACATCATAGTGGTTAGTATGCAAACATTTATGTTTTTACATCTTAGTGGTTTGTATGCAAATAATAATGTGTGGTTAGTGTGTAAACATTTATGTTTTCCATCTAAGTGGTTAGTATGCAAACATTTATGTTTTACATCTTAGTGGTTAAAAACATAAATGTTTGCATACTAACCACTAAGACTTAGTGGTTAGTATGCAAACATTTATGTTTTACATCTTAGTGGTTAATATGCAAACATTTATGTTTTACATCTTAGTGGTTAGTATGCAAACATTTATGTTTTCCATCTTAGTGGTTAGTATGTAATCATTCATGTTTTCCATCTAAGTGGTTAGTATGCAAACATTAATGTTTTCCATCTTAGTGGTTAGTATGTAAACATGAATGTTTTGCATCTTAGTGGTTAGTATGCAAACATTTATTTTTTACATCTTAGTGGTTAGTGTGTAAACATTTATGTTTTACATCTAGTGATTAGTATGCAAACATTTATGTTTTACATCTTAGTGGTTAGTTGGCCCTGTGATGAGGTGGCGACTTGTCCAGTTTGTACCCCGCCTTCCGCCCGAATGCAGCTGAGATAGGCTCCAGCACCCCCCGCGACCCCAAAAGGGACAAGCGGTAGAAAATGGATGGATGGATGGATCTTAGTGGTTAGTATGTAAACATTAATGTTTTCCATCTTAGTGGTTACAATGCAAACATTTATATTTTCCATCTTAGTGGTTAGTATGCAAACATTTATGTTTTACATCTTACTGGTTAGTATGTAAACATTCATGTTTTCCATCTTAGGGGTTAGTGTGCAAACATTCATGTTTTCCATCTAAGTGGTTAGTCCATCCAGCCATTTTCTACCGCTTGTCCCATTCAGGGTCGCAGGGGTGCTGGAGCCTATCTCAGCTGCATTCGGGCGGAAGGCGAGGTACACCCTGGACAAGTCGCAACCTCATCGCAGCTTAGTGGTTAGTGTGCAAACATTTATGTTTTCCATCTTAGTGGTTAGTATGCAAACATTTATGTTTTACTTCTTAGTGGTTAGTCTGCAAACATTTATGTTTTCTATCTTAGTGGTGAGTAAGCAAACATTTATATTTTCCATCTTAGTGGTTAGTATGCAAACATTTAGGTTTTACATCTTAGTGGTTTGTATGCAAACATAAATATTTTACATCTTAGTGGTTAGTATGCAGACATTAATGTTTTCCATCTTAGTGGTTAGTATGCAAACATTTATGTTTTCCATCTTTGTGGTTAGTATGCGAACATGTTTTCCATCTTAGTGGTTAGTATGCAAACATTTATGATTTCCATCTTAGCGGTTGGTATGCAAACATTTATATTTTCCATCTTAGCGGTTAGTATGCAAACAATAATGATGAACATCATGAAACATGACAAGCTGCTTCTCTTCCAGGAGAATCTGGGCTCCCTATGCTTTATCCTGTTCCTGTTGATGTGTTTGTGTTGCGGTCTGTACGTGCTCTTCCATGTCCCCGAGATGAACAACAAGACACCTCTGGAGATCGCCACAGACTTTCAGCGGCTGCACAACAAGTCCCTTTTAAAGTCCCCTGATGTCGCCAAAACACAGCAGACCAAATTTTAGATTTATTAAAAATAAAAATAAGATAAACTTTTTTTTTTCTTTTTCTTAAAGCGAAAGACTACTAATTTTTGGAACCACCCTAAACAGATTGTGCCTGCGCATACGCACACACTTTGGGCCTGATCGACTCAAGGCTTGTGTGAATTAATTATAATGATAATAATAATAAATCTGAACCCGAGTGGTGTTTTGTTATTGGACTTTTGTGCTCGTCACAGATTGTCCATAACGAACACCATGTTCAAACATAAGGGTGTCCATATGTGCACTTGGCACCAGGACACCCTAGGACGCAGTTCCAGGATCGACTTTGTAGTTGTGTCATCGGATTTGCGGTCTCATGTTTTGGACACTCGGGTGAAGAGAGGCGCGTAGCTTTCTACCGATCACCACCTGGTGGTGAGTTGGCTGCGATGGTGGGGGAGGATGCCGGACAGACCTGGCAGGCCCAAACGCATTGTGAGGGTCTGCTGGGAACGCCTAGCAGAGTCTCATGTCAGAGAGCGTTTCAATTCCGGCCTCTGGAAGAACTTTGAACATGTCACGAGGGAGGTGCTGGACATTGAGTCCGAGTGGACGATGTTCCGTACCTCTATTGTCGAGGCGGCCGATTGGAGCTGTGGCCGCAAGGTCGTTGGTGCCTGTCGTGGCGGTAATCCTAGAGCAGTGGTTCTTAACCTTGTTGGAGGTACCGAACCCCACCAGTTTCATATGCGCATTCACCAAACCCTTCTTTAGGGAAAAATTAAATGTTTTTTTTTTCAAATTCAAGACAAAGTTATATGTTTTTGGTAAGACTTTAGTATGGGGAACATATTCTAAGTAACAAAGACTTAATTTAGAGTTATTTGGACACTAGGGGAACATATTCTAAGTAATAAAGACTTAATTTAGAGTTATTTGGTTAGGGTTAGGGTCAGGGTTAGAGGGTTAGGGTTATAATAAGGCCATGCCGAATAAGGCATTAATAAGTACTTAATAATGACTAGTTAAGAGCCATTATGTTACTAATTTGCATGTTAATAAGCAACTAATTAATGGTGAATATGTTCCCCATACTAAAGTGTTACCATGTTTTTTTTACTGGTGCATAAAATGAACCGTGCATGAACATCACCTCGTTCAAAGAACAAAACCAACACGGTGCATAAACTCACAACAAATTACACACCTGCAAACCAGTCAGCTGTTGCCGTATCCGTAATACGCCTGTAGGGAGAAGTTTGTATTTACACGATGAGTCGGGTGTGTTTTGACCTCCGCCGAACCCCTGAGGCCGACTCACCAAACCTCTAGGGTTTGATCGAACCCAGGTTAAGAACCACTGTCCTAGAGGGATGCCGTCAAACTGAAGAAAGAGTCCTATCGGGTTCTTTTGGCTCATAGGACTCCGGAGGCAGCAGACAGGTACCGACAGGCCAAGCGGTCTGCGGCTTCAGCGGTAGCAGAGGCAAAAACTCGGACATGGGAGGAGTTTAAGGAAGCCATGGAAAGCAACTTCCAGATGGCTTCGAAGCTATTCTGGATCACCATCCGCCGCCTCAGGAAAGGTAAGCAGTGCAATGTCAACACCGTGTATGGTGGGGATGGTGTTCTGCTGACCTCGACTGCGGATGTTGTGGATCGGTGGAGGGATTACTTCGAAGACCTCCTTAATCCTATCAACACGTCTTCCTATGAGGAAGCAGTGCCTGGGGAATCTGTGGTGGGCTCTCCTATTTCGGGGGCTGAGTTTGCCGATGTAGTTAAAAAGCTCCTCGGTGGCAAGGCCCCGGGGGTGGATGAGAGCCGCCCGGAGTTCCTTAAGGCTCTGGATGCTGTGGGGCTGTCTTGGTTGACAAGACTCTGCAACATTGTGTGGACATCGGGGGCGGTACCTCTGGATTGGCAGACTGGGGCGGTGGTTCCTCTCTTTAAGAAGGAGAACCGGAAGGTGTGTTCCAATTATCGTGGGATAACACTCCTCAGCCTTCCCGGTAAGGTCTATTCAGGTGTACTGGAGAGGAGACTACGTCGGATAGTCAAACCTCGGATTCAGGAGGAACAGTGTGGTTTTCGTCCTGGTCGTGGAACTGTGGACCAGCTATACTCTCGGCAGGGTCCTTGAGGGTGCATGGGAATTTTCCCAACCAGTCTACATGTGCTTTGTGGACTTGGAGAAGGCATTCAACCGTGTACCCCGGGAAGTCCTGTGGGGAGTGCTCAGAGAGTATGGGGTAACGGACTGTCTGGTTGTGGCGGTACGCTCCCTGTATGATCAGTGTCAGAGCTTGGTCCGCATTGCCGGCAGTAAATCGGACCCGTTTCCAGTGAGGGTTGGACTCCGCCAAGGCTGCCCTTTGTCACCGATTCTGTTCATAACTTTTATGGATAGAATTTCTAGGCACAGTCAGGGTGTTGAGGGTATCTGGTTTGGTGGCTGCAGGATTAGGTCTCTAATTTTTGCAGATGATGTGGTCCTGATGGCTTCATCTGGCCAAGATCTTCAGCTCTCACTGGATCGGTTCGAAGCCGAGTGTGAAGCGACTGGGATGAGAATCAGCACCTCCAAGTCCGAGTCCATGGTTCTCACCCGGAAAAGGGTGGAGTGCCATCTCCGGGTTGGGGAGGAGATCTTGCTCCAAGTGGAGGAGTTCAAGTACCTCAGAGTCTTGTTCACGAGTGAGGGAAGAGTGGATCGTGAGGTCGACAGGCGGATCGGTGCAGCGTCTTCAGTAATGCGGACGCTGTATCGATCCGTTGTGGTGAAGAATGAGCTGAGCCGGAAGGCAAAGCTCTCAATTTACTGGTCGATCTACGTCCCCATCCTCACCTATGGTCATGAGCTTTGGGTTATGACCGAAAGCACAAGATCACGGGTACAAGCGGCCGAAATGAGCTTCCTCCGCCGGGTAGTGGGAAACTCCTTTAGAGATAGGGTGAGAAGCTCTGTCACCCGGGAGGAGCTCAAACTAAAGCCGCTGCTCCTCCACATCGAGAGGAGCCAGATGAGGTGGTTTGGGCATCTGGTCAGGATGCCACCCGAACGCCTCCCTAGGGAGGTGTTTCAGGCACGTCCGACCGATAGGAGGCCACGGGTAAGACCCAGGACACGTTGGGAAGACTAAGTCTCCCGGCTGGCCTGGGAACGCCTCGGGACGAAGTGGCTGGGGAGAGGGAAGTCTGGGCTTCCCTGCTTAGGCTGCTGCCCCCGCGACCCGACCTCGGATAAGCGGAAGAAGATGGATGGATGGATGGATAATAATAAATTACTACTATAATAACAATTGATTAGAATTTATATATTGCTTTTTTGACACTCAAAGCGCTTTACAGTGAGAACTGTCACACATCATTCATTCACTCCACATTCACATATTGACGGGGGTAAGATACATATAATAATAATAATAATAATAATATAATAATAATTGTATTAATAATTATACTAATGTAAACACATTAATGATAGTAAGATAATGTATTAATAATAATAGGGGTTAACTTAGCTAATAATAGTAATATTACTAATAATAATTATAATTATAAAAATAAACACATTGATGGTGGTAAGATACATTTAATAATAATAATAATAATAATGAAAAATAATATTAATAATAATAAACATGGTAAGATACATTTAATAAAAGTAAAAATAATAATAAAAATAATAATAAACACGTTCTTAGTGGTAATCTAAATGTAATAACAATAATAATAATAATAAACACATTAATTATGGTAAGCTACATTTAGTTAGGGTAGACTGCCAGTTTGTACGTACAGCCTTTTTGACCACCATCAAACATTAATTTATATTCATACACCAAATATTCATTCATTCATACACCAAATATTCATTCATTTTCATACACCAAACATTCATTAATATTCATACTCCAAATATTCATTTATATTCATACAGCAAACATGCATTCATATTTATACACTAAACATTCATTCATATTCATATACTAAACATTCATATTCATATGACAAACATTAATTCATTCATACACAAAATATTATTTATATTTATACACCAAACATTAATATATTTTCATACCAAACATTAATTCATATTCATACACCAAACATTCATTCATTTATACAACAAACATTAATTCATATTCATACACCAAACATTAATTTAGTTCATACACCAAACATTCATTCATATTCATACGTCAAACATTCATTCATTCATACACCAAATATTATTCATATTCATACACCAAACATTCATATTCATACAGCAAACATTATTTATATTCAAACACCAAACATTCATTCATATTCTTACATCAAACATTATTTATATTCATACACCAAACATTCACTCATTCATACACCAAACATTCATTCATATTTATACACCAAACATTCATTCATATTCATACAACAAACATTAATTCATATACCAAACATTCATTCATATTCATACACCAAACGTGCATTAATTCATACACCAAACATTCATTCATATTCATACACCAAACATTCATTATCATACACTAAACATTCATTCATATTCATACACAAAACATTCATTCCTATTCATACATCAAACATTCATTCATATTCATACAGTAAACATTCATTGATTCATACACCAAACATTCATTCATATTTCTACACCAATCATTCATTCATATTCATACACCAAACATTCATTCATTCATACACCAAATATTCTTTAATTCATACACCAAACATATAGGTTTAGCGTCTTGCCGAAAAACACAATGGCAGTGACCAGGATGATGGAAGTTGGATTTGAACCAGGAACCCTCAAGTTTCTGGACGCTCTACCATCTGAGCCATGACGCCCACACGCGCACACACAGTTTATCTCCTAAGGATTGCGTGTCTTTGTGAGCAGAATAATTAGTGCAATCAAATTAGTGTGTCTGCCCTCATGAATATGTAAATTATATGCTAATAATCAGAACACCCACAATACTGGGAGGAGACGATGATGTGAAATAAAATGTCTCAAAAGTGGAAGATTTGGAGAATTGGGGATTTTAAGCTAGATTAATCATGACTAATCACAGGCGATTACTCGCTTGCATAATTAACATTAGCTTCAGAAAAGAAACTGGTATTTCTACACAAATGCAATTTTATTTTGTCATGGAGGGGTTTACGCTTGCTGCGGTTCGTTCTCTCAACGCAACAATGGACGGCTCCAGACGACAGCGTGAAGGTAGGTTTTGGTTTATTAAACATAAATAATCCAAACTACCAACAGGACAGGCAACACAACAAAAATAAAGGCAGGCATGCCTAAAATACGAGAGGCTAATCACTTAAACAGATGCTATAGCATGGAACTACAAAACTTACTTGGTACAGGCGTGATACAAACAATGAAGCTACACCGAGTGACCGGAAAAGGCAGAACTAAATAGAGTCTCTGATGAGCAACAGGTGCGCGAAAAGGCAGGTGAAAATCATAAGTAACCATGGTGACTAAACTCAGGAAGTGCATAACCAGGAACTAAAAGGAGTCCAAAACAAACCGATAACACAAAACATGATCCGACCACGGATCATGACAGAGCCTCCCCTTAAGGACAGATTCTAGATGTCCCAAAAACAAAACACAAGCAGGGTCAAAAGTCACGGGAGGGCGGAGGGAGGACTTGGCGATGGGTCGCCAGGCCAAGTGTCCCTGAATCCACCGAGGACAAGTCCAGTGGCGGCGGCAAATGGAACACAGCCGCTGTATCAGGCGAGGCGGGCGACCGTGGAATGGCCACATCCGTGGCCGACGGGGAGGTGGGCGCACTTGGCGAGGCGGACGACCAGGGAGCGGCCACATCCGTGGTCGACGGGGAGGTGGGTGCGTCGGCGTCGTCGTGGCAGGCTTGGAAGCAGACGATGAGTCAGGTGTGGGTTCGGCAGGCGGCGAAGCTTGGCGTGGTGCAGTTACAGGAGGCGAAGCTTGGCGTGGTGCAGGTACAGGAGGCGAAGCTTGGCGTGGTGCAGGTACAGGCGGCAAAGCTTGGCGTGTCAGCCGAGGTGCAGGAACTGGAGCTTGAGCCAGCCGAGGTGCAGGAACTGGAGCTTGAGTCAGCCGAGGTGCAGGAACTGGAGCTTGAGCCAGCCGAGGAGCAGGAACTGGAGC
Organism: Nerophis lumbriciformis; assembly: GCF_033978685.3. Classification (NCBI taxonomy): domain Eukaryota; kingdom Metazoa; phylum Chordata; class Actinopteri; order Syngnathiformes; family Syngnathidae; genus Nerophis; species Nerophis lumbriciformis. The sequence goes on along the minus strand of NC_084586.2, from coordinate 8,379,708 downwards.
TTGAGCCAGCCAAGGAGCAGGAACTGGAGCTGATACTAGCCGAGGAGCAGGAACTGGAGCAGATGCTAGCCGAGGAGCAGGAACTGGAGCAGATGCTAGCCGAGGAGCAGGAACAGGAGCTGGTGCTAGCCAAGGAGCAGGAACAGGAGCTGGTGCTAGCCGAGGAGCAGGAACAGGAGCTGGTGCTAGCCGAGGAGCAGGAACAGAAGCTGGTGCTAGCCGAGGAGCAGGAACAGGAACTGGTGCTAGCCGAGGAGCAGGAACAGGAACTGGTGCTAGCCGAGGAGCAGGAACAGGAACTGGTGCTAGCCGAGGAGCAGGAACAGGAACTGGTGCTAGCCGAGGAGCAGGAACAGGAACTGGTGCTGAAGAGGATGGCGTCTGCAGGCCCACCGGAGGTGATGGTGGCGTCTGCAGGCCCACTCGGGCTGAGGTTAGCCATGAACTTGGCGGAAGTGGCCTAGCTCGCGGTTGCGGCTTGGCATGCCAAAAGACTGGTGGTGGTGGATGGGCCGGAGGTTGCTGCCTGGCTGGGCGCAGCTGTGTCACCCCACCAGCACAGATCCCGGCACCAGCCCCCCCACCTCAAAACGCGGATACCAGACGCGCTCATCGCGGTCTGGAACAGTCTTTAGGGGTGGGTGGCGGGAGGTCAGGTGGGGGGTTGGATCCTCCCCTTTAAATTGTCCAAAAAATCTTCTCCCACCCCCCACCAGAGGTTGTTTGGGAAAAGTCACTGACGTGGGCGGGGCTTGAGTCCTTAGGGGCGGAGTCCAAAAATCAGGTGACTGGGATTGACTCGACCTAAATTGCAAAAAAATGTCCTGGTATTTTATTTTAGGAATGAAGTCTTTTGGAGGCAGCTGACAGAAAGAGTTAGAAGAATTTAAAAAAAAATCTTCGTTTCTGACTTCATCCACAGTGGGCGGGGTGACGTCATCCGCGCGGGTCTCCAGCTGACTGACAGCCCAATCGGTGAATTGCTTAGCGAAATGTGTGATGGGATTACCAAACAATGGCGGCGAGGAAGACTGGGTTGCCTGTGGAGTCTTGCTGTCCGGAGGAGGAGTTTGGGGGATTTGACGCAATCTGATGGTGAAACGAAGCCTTTTTGGCTGGCTTCCGCTTTCGCCAGCGCATCTACATCTCCTCGTGACCAGGTGCGAGAGAACCGGATGGTAGCTTCATTATGTCATAGAGGGGTTTACGCTTGCTGCGGTTCGTTCTCTCAACGCAACAATGGACGGCTCCGGACGACAGCGTGAAGGTAGGCTTTGGTTTATTAAACATAAATAATCCAAACTACCAACAGGATAGGCAACACAACAAGAAGAAAGGCAGGCATGCCTAAAACACGAGAGGCTAATCACTTAAACAGATGCTATGGCATGGAACTACAAAACTTACTTGGTACAGGCGTGTTACAAACAATGAAGCTACACCGAGTGACCGGAAAAGGCAGAACTAAATAGAGTCTCTGATGAGCAACAGGTGCGCGAAAAGGCAGGTGAAAATCATAAGTAACCATGGTGACTAAACTCAGGAAGTGCATAACCAGATAACACAAAACATGATCCGACCACGGATCATGACATATTTACTGTCAAAATGTTATCCAGTAACATTTTTATACATTTTACTTGAATGCATGTCCTTAATTTGCACAAACTTGCTAGCACTTTTATCTAAAGTTTTTTCAGGTTGTATTTTAAGTATAATATTTAGTTTGATATAAAGTTATTTCACAATGAATTTTAAGTATAATATTTAGTGTTATCTAAAGTTATTTCAAGATGTATTTTGAATATAACATTTAATTTTATCTAAAGTTCTTTCAGGATGTATTTTAAATATAACATTTACTTTGATCGAAAGTTGTTTTAGGGTGTATTTTGACTATTGACTATTATTTAGTTTTATCAATAGGTCTTTCAAGATCCATCCATCCATCCATCTTCTTCCGCTTATCCGAGGTCGGGTCGCGGGGGCAGCAGCCTAAGCAGGGAAGCCCAGACTTCCCTCTCCCCAGCCACTTCGTCCAGCTCTTCCTGTGGGACCCCGAGGCGTTCCCAGGCCAGCCGGGAGACATAGTCTTCCCAACGTGTCCTGGGTCTTCCCCGCGGCCTCCTACCGGTCGGACGTGCCCTAAACACCTCCCTAGGGAGGCGTTCGGGTGGCATCCTGACCAGATGCCCGAACCACCTCATCTGGCTCCTCTCGATGTGGAGGAGCAGCGGCTTTACTTTGAGCTCCTCCCGGATGGCAGAGCTTCTCACCCTATCTCTAAGGGAGAGCCCCGCCACCCGGCGGAGGAAACTCATTTCGGCCGCTTGTACCCGTGATCTTGTCCTTTCGGTCATAACCCAAAGCTCATGACCATAGGTGAGGATGGGAACGTAGATCGACCGGTAAATTGAGAGCTTTGCCTTCCGGCTCAGCTCCTTCTTCACCACAACGGATCGATACAGCGTCCGCATTACTGAAGACGCCGCACCGATCCGCCTGTTGATCTCACGATCCACTCTTCCCTCACTCGTGAACAAGACTCCGAGGTACTTGAACTCCTCCACTTGGGGCAAGATCTCCTCCCCAATCCGGAGATGGCACTCCACCCTTTTCCGGGCGAGAACCATGGACTCGGACTTGGAGGTGCTGATTCTCATCCCAGTCGCTTCACACTCAGCTGCGAACCGATCCAGTGAGAGCTGAAGATCCTGGCCAGATGAAGCCATCAGGACCACATCATCTGCAAAAAGCAGAGACCTAATCCTGCAGCTACCAAACCAGATCCCCTCAACGCCTTGACTGCGCCTAGAAATTCTGTCCATAAAAGTTATGAACAGAATCGGTGACAAAGGGCAGCCTTAGCGGAGTCCAACCCTCACTGGAAACGTGTCCGACTTACTACCGGCAATGCGGACCAAGCTCTGGCACTGATCATAGAGGGAGCGGACTGCCACAATCAGACAGTCCGATACCCCGTACTCTCTGAGCACTCCCCACAGGACTTCCCGAGGGATACGGTCGAATGCCTTCTCCAAGTCCACAAAACACATGTAGACTGGTTGGGCAAACTCCCATGCACCCTCAAGGACCCTGCCGAGAGTATAGAGCTGGTCCACAGTTCCACGACCAGGACGAAAACCACACTGTTCCTCCTGAATCCGAGATTCGACTATCCGGCGTAGCCTCCTCTCCAGTACACCTGAATAGACCTTACCGGGAAGGCTGAGGAGTGTGATCCCACGATAGTTAGAACACAACCTCCGGTTCCCCTTCTTAAAGAAATAGGAACCACCACCCCGGTCTGCCAATCCAGTGGTACCGCCCCCGATGTCCACGCGATGCTGCAGAGTCTTGTCAACCAAGACAGCCCCACAGCATCCAGAGCCTTAAGGAACTCCGGGCAGATCTCATCTACCCCCGGGGCCTTGCCACCGAGGAGCTTTTTAACTACCTCAGCAACCTCAGCCCCAGAAATAGGAGAGCCCACCACAGACTTCCCAGGCACTGCTTCCTCATAGGAAGACGTGTTGGTGGGATTGAGGAGGTCTTCAAAGTATTCCCTCCACCGATCCACAACATCCGCAGTCGAGGTCAGCAGAACACCATCCCCGCCATACACGGTGTTGATAGTGCACTGCTTCTCCTTCCTGAGGCGGCGGATGGTGGTCCAGAATTGCTTCGAAGCCGTCCGGAAGTCGTTTTCCATGGCCTCACCGAACTCCTCCCATGTCCGAGTTTTTGCCTCTGCGACCGCTGAAGCCGCACACCGCTTGGCCTGTCGGTACTTGTCCGCTGCCTCAGGAGTCCTATGAGCCAAAAGAACCCGATAGGACTCTTTCTTCAGCTTGACAGCATCCCTCACCGCCGGTGTCCACCAACGGGTTCTAGGATTACCGCCACGACAAGCACCAACTACCTTGCGGCCACAGCTCCAATCAGCCGCCTCGACAATAGAGGCGCGGAACATGGTCCATTCGGACTCAATGTCCAGCACCTCCCTCGTGACATGTTCAAAGTTCTTCCGGAGGTGGGAATTGAAACTCTCTCTGACAGGAGACTCTGCCAGACGTTCCCAGCAAACCCTCACAATGCGTTTGGGCCTGCCAGGTCTGTCCGGCATTCTCCCCCACCATCGCAGCCAACTCACCACCAGGTGGTGATCGGTAGAAAGCTCCGCCCCTCTCTTCACCCGAGTGTCCAAAACATGAGGCCGCAAATCCGATGACACAACTACAAAGTCGATCATGGAACTGCGGCCTAGGGTGTCCTTGTGCCAAGTGCACATATGGACACCCTTATGTTTGAACATGGTGTTCGTTATGGACAATCTGTGACGGGCACAAAAGTCCAACAACATAACACCGCTCGGGTTCAGATCCGGGCAGCCATTCTTCCCAATCACGCCTCTCCAGGTTTCACTGTCGCTGCCACCATGAGCATTGAAGTCCCCCAGTAGAACGAGGGAATCACCCGGGGGAGCACTCTCAAGTACTCCCTCGAGTGAATCCAAAAAGGGTGGGTACTCTGAGCTGCGGTTTGGCGCGTAAGCGCAAACCACAGTCAGGACCCGTTCCCCCACCCGAAGGCGGAGGGAAGCTACCCTCTCGTCCACCGGGTTGAACTCCAACGTACAGGCTCTGAGCCGGGGGGAAACAAGAATTGCCACCCCAGCCCGTCGCCTCTCACTGCTGGCAACGCCAGAGTGGAAGAGAGTCCAGCCCCTCTCGGGAGAACTGGTTCCAGAGCCCTTGCTGTGCGTCGAAGTGAGTCCGACTATATCTAGCCGGAACTTCTCCACCTCGCGCACTAGCTCAGGCTCCTTCCCCCCCAGCGAGGTGACGTTCCACGTCCCAAGAGCTAGCTTCTGTAGCCGAGGATCGGACCGCCAAGTGCCCTGCCTTCGGCCGCCGCCCAGCTCACATCGCACCCGACCTCTATGACCCCTGCTATGGGTGGTGAGCCCATTGGAGGGGGGACCCACGTTGCCTCTTCGGGCTGTGTCTTTCAAGATGTATTTTAAATATAATATTTAGTTTTATCCAAAGTTATTTCAGGTTGTATTTTAAATATAATATTTTGTTTTATCTAAAGGTCTTTTAGGATGTATTTTAGATATAATATTTAGTTTTATCTAAAGTTATTTCAGGTTGTATTTTAAATATAATATTTAATTTTATCTAAAGGTCTTTTAGGATGTATTTTAGATATAATATTTAGTTTGATCTAAAGTTATTTCACAATGTATTTGAAGTATAATATTTAGTTTGATCTAAAGTTCTTTCAGGATTTATTTTAAGTATAATATTTAGTGTTATCTAAAGTTCTTTCAGGATGTATTTTGAATATAACATTTAGTTTTATCTAAAGTTCTTTCAGGATGTATTTTAAATATAACATTTATTTTTATCGAAAGTTGTTTTAGGCTGTATTTTGACTAAAATATTTAGTTTTATCTAAAGGTCTTTTAGGATGTATTTTAAATATAATATTTAGTTTTATCTAAAGGTCTTTCAAGATGTATTTTAAATATAATATTTAGTTTTATTTAAAGTTTGTTCAGGATGTTTTTAAATATTATATTTAGGTTTGTCTAAAGGTCTTTCAGGATGTATTTTAAATATAATATTTAGTTTTATGTAAAGTTCTTTTAGGATGTGTTTTAAATATAACATTTAGTTGTATCTAATGTTGTTTTAGGATGTATTTTAAATATAATATTTAGTTTTATCCAAAGTTATTTCACAATGTATTTTAAATATAATATGTAGTTTGATCTAAAGTTGTTTTTAAGTTGTATTTTAAATATAATATTTTGTGCCAGCCACAGGTCTAAGTGTCCTCCCTCATTTATTAATCTAAGTGTGTTCTTGATTAAAGCCATAATTCTTTGTGATTAATCATGAATTAAATAGTTATTGGCTGTATATATATATATATATGTATATATATATATATATATATATATATATATATATATATATATATATATATATATATATATATATATATATATATATATACATACATATGTGTATATATATATATACATACATATATATCAATCAATCAATCAATCAATGTTTATTTATATAGCCCTAAATCACAAGTGTCTCAAAGGGCTGCACAAGCCACAACGACATCCTCGGTATAGCCCACATAAGGGCAAGGAAAAACTCACCCCAGTGGGACGTCGATGTGAATGACTATGAGAAACCTTGGAGAGGACCGCATATGTGGGTAACCCCCCCCCTCTAGGGAGACCGAATGCAATGGATGTCGAGTGGGTCTAACATAATATTGTGAGAGTCCAGTCCATAGTGGATCCAGCATAACAGTAAGAGTCCAGTCCACAGTGGGGTCAGCAGGAAACCATCCCGAGCGGAGACGGGTCAGCAGCGCAGAGATGTTCCCAACCGATATACAGGCGAGTGGTCCACCCCGGGTCCCGACCCCGGACAGCCAGCACCCCATCCATGGCCACCGGATCTGTGTGTCTCCCTTTCCACAAGGGATAGGGGGGAGCAGAGGAGAAAAGAAAAGAAACGGCAGATCAACTGGTCTAAAAAAAAGGGGGGGGCTATTCAAAGGCTAGAGTATACAAATGAGTTTTGAGATGGGACTTAAATGTTTCTACTGAGGTAGCATCTCTAACTGTTACCGGGAGGGCATTCCATAGTGCTGGAGCCCGAATAGAAAACGCTCTACAGCCCGCAGACTTTTTTTGGGCTCTGGGAATCACTAATAAGCCGGAGTTCTTTGAACGCAGATTTCTTGCCGGGACATATGGTACAATACAATCGGCAAGATAGGCTGGAGCTAGACCGTGTAGTATTTTATACGTAAGTAGTAAAACCTTAAAGTCGCATCTTAAGTGCACAGGAAGCCAGTGCAGGTGAGCCACTATAGGCGTAATATGATCAAACTTTCTTGTTCTTGTCAAAAGTCTAGCAGCCGCATTTTGTACCAACTGTAATCTTTTAATGCTAGACATAGGGAGACCCGAAAATAATACGTTACAGTAATCGAGACGAGACGTAACGAACGCATGAATAATGATCTCAGCGTCGCTAGTGGACAAAATGGAACGAATTTTAGCGATATTACGGAGATGAAAGAAGGCCGTTTTAGTAACACTCTTAATGTGTGACTCAAAGGAGAGAGTTGGGTCGAAGATAATACCCAGATTCTTTACTGAGTCGCTTTGTGTAATTGTTTGGTTGTCAAATGTTAAGGTGGTATTATCAAATAAATGTCGGTGTTTAGCAGGACCGATAATCAGCATTTCCGTTTTCTTAGTGTTGAGTTGCAAGAAGTTAGCGGACATCCATTGTTTAATTTCATTAAGACACGCCTCCATCTGACTACAATCCGTGTACAATATGTGTATGATTATGAAATATTCTTTATCAATATTGTTTTATTAATGTTAGTTTTTCATAATTAACATTGATTAATTATTTTTAGTTATTTCTAAATAGTATTGGATCAACAGATCTGCTTTTTTTTCCTGAATATTTTACCTTTTTGCGACGTTTTTAGCATTTTCACAGGGTTTTTATTTACGCTGCAGCATGAATGCCTCTCTGGAGGTACCTAATGAAGTGTCCTGTTTGTGTGTGTTTTGCTGAGTCAGCAGCTGACAAGACAAACTCCTTCAAAGGGGGGAATCCCCCCCTCAGTGCACAGTTGTGCAGGCTGCTGATAACACAATCTGGGTCATCACCCGCATGCTTCTCCCCACCCCCGATTAATAATACTTCAAACAACAAGTAACTCAGGAGGAGTTCCAAACTCTTCTTCAGCAAACTGAAACACGGGCCTTAAGTTTTTCCCCCCACACCCCCCTCATCTTGAAGGGTGACCCCCACACACCCCACAACCCCCCAGCCCCCACCCCCACCCCTCATCTTGAAGAGTGACCCCCACACACACCCCTAATCTTGAAGGGTGACCCCCACACATCTCACACACCCTCATCTTGTAGGGTGAACTCAACCCCCCTCATCTTGAAGGGTGCCCCCTCCCACCCCCTCCCCCACCCCCTCATCTTGAATGATGACCTCCACACACACCCCTGATCTTGAAGGGTGACCCAACACACAATCCTCATCTTGAAGGGTGACCCCCACACACACCGCTCATCTTGAAGGTTCACCCAACACACACTCCTCATCTTGAAGGGTGACCCAACACACACTCCTCATCTTGAAAGGTGACATCCACGCACACCCCTCATCTTGAAGGGTGACCCAACACACACTCCTCATCTTGAAGGGTGACCTCCACACACACCCCTCATCTTGAAGGGTGACCCACACACACTCCTCATCTTGAAGGATTACCTCCACATACACTCCCTCATCTTGAAGGGTGACCCAACACACACTCCTCATCTTGAAGGGTGACCTCCACACACACCCCTCATCTTGAAGGTTGACTCAACACACACTCCTCATCTTGAAGGGTGACCTCCACACATACACCCCTCATGTGATCTTGAAGGGTGACCCCCACACACACACCCCTCATGTGATCTCGAAGGGTGACCCCCACACACACACCCCTCATGTGATCTTGAAGGGTGACCTCCACACACACCCCTCATCTTGAAGGGTGACCCAACACACACTCCTCATCTTGAAGGGTGACCTGCACACACATCCCTCATCTTGAGGGGTGACCCAACACACACACCCCTCATCTTGAAGGGTGACTCAACACACACACCTCTCATCTTGAAGGGTGACCCCCACACATACACCCCTCATGTGATCTTGAAGGGTGACCCCCCCACACACACCCCTCATCTGATCTCGAAGGGTGACCCCCACACACACACCCTTCATGTGATCTTGAAGGGTGACCCTCGCACCCCCCCCCCCCCTTATCGCCCCCCCCCCCCCCCCCCCCCCCCCCAATCCCCACCCCCATTAACTCGACTGTTTGCCACAACAACTACAAGCTGACTTGTGCCCGTGAGCTAGTTTGGACGTGATGGACACCCCAGAGGACTGCAAGATGACCACAGGCTTCCACCAAAAGTGAGTTAGTTGTTGTGTGTTTATTGTTGTAATACTACACAAGTGAGTTGGTTGTTGTTGTGTGTTTATTGTTATAATACTACACAAGTGAGTTAGTGGTTGTAGTGTGTTTAATGTTGTAATACTACACAAGTGAGTTGGTTGTTGTTGTGTGTTGATTTTTTAAATACTGCACAAGTGAGTTAGTTGTTGTTGTTGTGTGTTTATTGTTGTAATACTACAAAAGTGAGTTAGTTATTGTTGTGTGTTGATTTTTGTAATACTACACAAGTAAGTTGGTTGTTTTGTGTGTTGATTTTAGTAGTACTACACGAGTGAGTTAGTTGTTGTTGTGTTTATTTTTATAATATTACAAAACTGAGTTCGTTGTTGTGTTGATTTTTGTAATACTACACAAGTGAGTTAGTTGTTGTTGTGTGTTTATTGTTGTAATACTACACAAGTGAGTGAGTTGTTGTGTGTTGATTTTTGTAATACTACACAAGTGAGTTAGTTGTTGTGTATTTATTGACGTAATACTACACAAGTGAGTTAATTGTTGTGTGTTGATTTTTGTAATATTACGCTAGTGACTTAGTTGTCGTTGTGTCTTTATTGTTGTAATACTACACAATGGTTTACCACTTGTATCATTCTGATCCTTGTTCCTTTTGTTTTACTTTACTACCAACTGTGCATCAAGCTATAATGAGACTTTGTGTGTGTGTGTGTGTGTGTGTGCGTGTGTGTGTGTGTGTGTGTGTGTGTGTGTGTGTGTGTGTGTGTGTGTGTGTGTGTGTGTGTGTGTGTGTGTGTGTGTGTGTGGCCCACACTATATATTAAAGTCAAATGCAAAAAAAGGACAAAAATAATTTTGGTAAATTTACATGCACCTGGGAATAGGTTGATTGGCAACACTGAATTGGCCCTAGTGTGTGAATGTGAGTGTGAATGTTGTCTGTCTATCTGTGTTGGCCCTGTGATGAGGTGGCGACTTGTCCAGGGTGCACCCCGCCTTCCGCCCGATTGTAGCTGAGATAGGCTCCAGCGCCCCCCGCGACTCCGAACGGAATAAGCGGTAGAAAATGGATGGATGGATGGATACCTTTTTCTTTTGGCAAAAATGTGAAATTCAGGCTGTGGCAAGGTCACATGACTTAAAGATGACAGGTCACATAACTTAAAGATGACAGGTCACATGACTTAATGATGACAGGTCACATGACTTAAGTGACTTAATGATGACAGGTCACATGACTTAATGATGATATGTCACTTGACTAAATGATGACAGGTCACATGACTAAATGATGACAGGTCACATGACACAAAGATGACAGGTCACATGACTTAAAGATGACAGGTCACATGACTTAAAGATGACAGGTCACTTGACTTAAGTGACTTAATGATGACAGGTCACATGACTTAATGATGACATGTCACATGACTAAATGATGACGGGTCACATGACTAAATGATGACAAGTCACATGACTTAATGAGGACAGGTCACATGACTTCAGTGGCGGGCTGTGCGTTTCTCACCTAGGCCTCAGTGATGTCCGACTTTAATGATTACTTCTCAAAATACCATGATTGATGTCACCACATGACCATTGGTGGAGAAATACTATACAGGAACACATTTACGTAAACTACTGGGCATTGACATTTTTCACATCAACAGTGTACAAAATGGGTTATTTTCTGGCACATTTAAAAATCAATTAAAACGCAACAGCAATTAAAACATATCTTACGTGGTACTGTCAAAATTTAAATTGCAAAAAACATTAAAAGTCAAAAAATTAAATATTTGAACTCACAAATAGTAGCACCTATTCAACGCCATATAAGCCAGTGGAACCCCTCGTTGTCGGCTTATTCGAGTGGGAATGGCGAGCATTTCCCCATTTCATCGCCAGAACAGCTGAGCTAGCTTCCAGGGTTGGCCGACATCGTCTCACAAGATGTAGTTTCTCTTTAAATATCCTTCTTGAAATGGCCTTGCAACGTTTTGTTCTCCATGCTATCCCGGTATGGCTACGGCGCAACACTTCCTGCTTCCTGCTAAAATGAAACTTGTGAATGGATACTCACTTTGGAATGACAAGTAAGTATCCAATCACAGTCTTGTTAACATCAGGCTACTTAGATAGGCTACTGTCAACAACTTGTGATCTGATTGGCTATTGCAACTGTCTATGTCAACAACTCTATGTGTTCTCAAATTCATCCGCTAGCGGTCCCGATGAGTATCACACGTGTAAATGTCACGTTCAACGTGAGGCCATCGAGAAGGCCTGACTGACAACAACTCGTGATCTGACTGGCTATCGCTATTGTCTATCAACTCTATGTCCCCGTTCACTTACAGTGCACAGACGCCCACATTGCTGATTCTGAAGGCCTCTGGCAGATTCCGTCCAGCATGGCAACATAAGCTAGCTGAATTCTGTTTGGATACAAACTAAAACTAAAAACAACAGCACTGGAACAAGCATAATATGACATGACAGGAATATGAATACTTTTAGATATTTAGGGAAAGTAAATTTAAAAATGTTTTATCTTTAATTATGATCATGATTTCTGGTTATGTTAGGCCAGCAGAGAAGGCCTTGCTGGCTCTGACGGCCCACCACTGCGTGGAATTAAAGATGACAGGTCGCATGACTTAATGATGACAGGTCACATGACTTAAAGATGACAGGTCACATGACTTAATGATGACAGGTCACATGACTTAAAGATGACAGGTCACATGACTTTATGATAACAGGTCACCTGATTTAATGATGCCAGGTCACATGACTCAAAGATGCCAGGTCACATGACCTAAAGATGACAGGTCACATGAATTCATGATGACAGGTCACATGACTTAATATTGACAAGTCACATGACTCAAAGATGACAGGTCACATGACTTAATGATGCCAGGTAACATGACTTAATGATGCCAGGTCACATGACTTAATTATGACAAGTCACTTGAGACTTAATGGTGACAGGACAAATGACCTAAAGATGACAGGTCACATGACTTAATGATGCCAAGTTACATGACTTAATGATGACAGGTCAAATGACTTGATGATGACAGGTCACATGACTTGATGATGACAGGTCACATGACTTAAGGATGATAGGTCACATGACTTAATGATGCCAGGTCACATGACTTAATGATGACAGGTCACATGACTTGATGATGACAGGTCACATGACTTAATGATGACAATTCACATGACTCTAGGATGCCTGGTCACATGACTTAATTATGCCAGGTCACATGACTCAAATATGCCAGGTCACATGACCTAAAGATGACAAGTCACATGGCTTAATGATGACAGGTCACATGACTTAATAATGACAGGTCACATGACTCAAAGATGACAGGTCACATGACTTAATGGTGCCAGGTAACATGACTTCATGATGCCAGGTCACATGACTTAATTATGACAAGTCACATGAGACTTAATGATGACAGGTCAAATGACCTAAAGATGCCAGGTCACATGACTTAATGATGACAGGTCAAATGACTTAATAATGACAGGTCACATGACTTAATGATGACAGGTCACATTACTTAATGATGATAGGTCACATGACTTAATGATGCCAGGTCACATGACTTAATGATGACAGGTCACATGACTTAATGATGACAGATCACATGACCCTAAAGATGCCGGGTAACATGACTGCAGTGTTTTTGTGGTCCATCACAGGGTTTTTGTCAACAGGAATCTGACATTGGAAAATATCACTTGCTATGGCTTTGACATGGACTACACGCTCGCTAGTAAGTACTTGACCTCAAGACCCGGGCATGGATGAAAACCGAGTCTTCAATTCCCATTCTCCTGAAACCATTTGATTCCTATTTTCCATGCTCAGAATCAGCAGCCACAGCTGACTGTTTATTTCTATACATGATGTGCAGATGCTCCCCTTGCAGCACAAAAACTACAGTTCTACAAACACTATTATCACTGGAGGGCCAGACTAAATATGAAGGACACGCTACAGCAAACAAGAAAGCAAGCTAGTCACTAAGCCAGTTGTAAACAAGAGAATAAAGAAGTTGTTAGTAAAGTTTAAGAAGTGTAGATGGAAGTTCCTTACAACAGGAAGTAATCAGTCAATAACAGGAAGTGAAGAAACATTTAAGAAATGTAGATGGAAGTGCATTACAACAGGAAGTAATCAGTCTTTAACTGTAAGTGAAGAAATGTTTAAGAAGTGTAGATGGAAGTTTGTTACAACAGGAAGTAATCAGTCATTAACAGGAAGTGAAGGAAAGTTTAAGAAGTGTAGATGGATGGATGGATGGATGGACCATTTTTTTTGGTTGTGTTATTGTGTAAAATTCAGGAAACAACTCCTTGGACAAATAAGAATGTTAAGGGTAAAATTTAAATGAGTAGTACATAGTGTATTTTTATCTTACTTTTGTGTAGTCATTGTGTACTATCGATCAAACAGTTGTACACGCCGTGGAAAATGAAGAATCAGCAGACTTGGAGAATGTTAATTCACTTGTTTCATTTTGCAGAAACAAAGCAGATAACAGACATGACAACTAAAATAATTTCAACATTCTGGTTTTAAAACACACTAAATCCAGAAAATAGGTTGTGCTCGTCAGTAACAGTTTTTAGATCTAGCAAAGTGAAAACACGATGGAATCAGCCTGAAAATGTTTATTTCCTAAACTAACACCTGCATCAGATGACTTGTGTTCACTAGTTCTGCAGTTCAAAAGGAGGGGTCACACCTTGGAGAGCTGTTGCAGCAGGTGGATTGACATGAATCATGACTCCAACACGACAGATGTCAAGTGAATTAACTTCAAAGTTGTTGAAGAAGGTGAATCGCTGACAAATATGTTGCAGCAGGTGGATTGACATGAATCATGACTCCAACACCACAGATGTCAAGTGAAACAAAGTCAAAGTTGATGAAGAAGGTGAATCGTTGACAAAGCTGTTGCAGCAGGTGGATTAACATGAATCATGACTCCAACACCACAGATGTCAAGTGAAACAAAGTCAAAGTTGATGAAGAAGGTGAATCGTTGACAAAGATGTTGCAGCAGGTGGATTGACATGAGTCATGGTTCCAACACGACAGATGTCAAGTGAAACAAAGTCAAAGTTGTTGAAGAAGGTGAATTGTTGACAAAGCTGTTGCAGCAGGTGGATTGACATGAATCATGACTCCAACACCACAGATGTCAAATGAAACAAAGTTAAAGTTGATGAAGAAGAGTACTTGTTGTCACTCCTTAAGTCCACACCTCACACACGTTGTAATACTACACAAGTATTAGAGGCAGAGGTGGGTAGAGTAGCCAGAAATTGTACTCAAGTAAGAGTACTGTTACTTTAGAGATTTATTACTCAAGTAAAAGTAAGGAGTAGTCACCCAAATATTTACTTGAGTAAAAGTAAAAAGTATGTTGTGAAAAAACTACTCAAGTACTGAGTAACTGATGAGTAACATACACACACATATCATATATATATATATATATATATATATATATATATATATATATATATATATATACACACACACACACACACATACATATATATATATATACATATGTATATATATATATATATATATATACACACACACACACACACACACACACATATATATATATATATATACACATATATACTGTATATATATACATACATTGATATATACAGTATATAGTTTATATTTATTTATTTTGCCGTTTTTGTTTACATGTTAAAGGTGTTTTAATGAATATACATGCATGTTTAACACATATAGAGTCCTTTCTTTCATGAAGACAAGAATATAAGTTGGTGTATTACCTGATTCTGATGACTTGCATTGATTGTAATCAGACAGTAGTGCTGATTACGTCCTCGTTTTCAAATGGAGGAGAAAAAAAGTTCCTCCTTTCTGTCTAATACCACATGAAAGTGGTTGCTTTTTGGCATCTTATTTGTCCAGCTTCCAAATTCGTTTTTATACACTTTACAAGAAATACATTGGCGGCAAACTCCGTAGCTTGCTAGCTTGTTTGCGCTGGCTTTCGGAGACTCTTATTTTGAAAGCGCAGGCGCCATGGAGCGGCACATTTATTGTGAAGACAGGAACTGTGCAGTCAGTCTTTAGGCTTTTGACGGGATGTACAGTTGAAATTAAAAAATAGTCTTTTTTCCTTCACACTTTTGATTGATTGATTGATTCAACTTGTTTAAGTAAGGTCATGTGACCACTGGCTCTGTTTGATTGGTCCAACGTCACCAGTGACTGCATCTGATTGGTGGAACGGAGTGAACGTCACCAGTGACTGTATTTGTTGAAACGCAGGCACCATGGAGGTCTGTCTGACAGACCAAAACAAACAAAGCGTGCATTAACAGATCGATAAAAATTAGTAGCGAGTAGCGAGCTGAATGTAGATAAAAGTAGCGGAGTAAAAGTAGCGTTTCTTCTGTATAAATATACTCAAGTAAAAGTAAAAGTATGTTGCATTAAAACTACTCTTAGAAGTACAATTTATCCCAAAAGTTACTCAAGTAGATGTAACGGAGTAAATGTAGCGCGTTACTACCCACCTCTGATTAGAGGTGGTGCAACAAAGTACTTCTGCTGTGTTTTCTTTGTTTCTTACAATTCCATAATTTTTCTTTGGTGTAAACAATATTTTCTTCTTTTCTTTTAGTGTTTTTAAAACCCGAAATGTGCCATTTGATGTGAAAATAGTTTTGTGTCATCTGCTTTGTGTTGACAAAATGAAACAAGTGACTGACAGAAAAGTCGTGTTATCACTCATGTTACGTTTTATTCGAAGTTAACGTTTTTTTAATGACAAAAAGCTGATAGTATTTCAAAGTATTTTCTTTCATGAGCGTAAATGTGGACAAGCTGTTAAAGGAGCCATATGTAATAATGTGGCCAGAAATGGTACTGCAATCACAGTCAACATTCTGTAGTCCCCTCACCCTCTACCTGACTGAGGTTGCCAGATACGCAGCCGAATCCAGCTGGATGGACTGGGCTACTCCAAGCTTTTGAGCTTTAGAGAAAAAATTCTGTGAAAAGAAACTTCATAACTTTCATATTCGAGTTTAAAGGATGAATGCATGGAAATAGAAAAAAAATTGGAGCGGAGAATGGTCCCAAAGAAGACTTCTTGTGGTCTGTGGTCCATGGACTATAATCCTTCACTGTTCAGTGTACATCTCTCCGGACTACGAGAGCCTGGGCTTTGAGCTTCTGAGGGACAGAATGGTGTCGGTGGGCTACCCTCATGAGGTCCTGCGCTACACCTATGATCCCAGTTTCTCTACCAGGTTGGTCAACTCCCACCTTCTCTTTGAGCACCATGCACATTTTGTCATCTTCTCACAGTCCTTCATGAAGAATGATCTCTAACTCATGCGTGTCCTCGTTCATGAGAAACATCTGTCCAGTCTTTGCTCCTCTTTTCTAGAGAAGAGACGATCAAACGCTCACTTTTGAACTTATTTCTACAACAGAAGTTCTCTGACGGCACTTCACACATTGAGAAGGTCCTCAAACGCTAGAGAGAACCAATTTAAACCACATGTGTAGCTTAGTGACGGAGGCAAGGAAACCCTCTCTCTGAAAGAAAACCCTCCTTCTTCATGTTAAAAAAGCAGGCCTGGCTACGCGTCTTAAAATTGAGTTCTGCCAACCATCTTTCAGTCAGTTACAGACGGGGGAGCTGTACGTTTGATCATTTGGATGTTCTTCACCAACAATAAGTTAGCATCTAGCATGATGTTAGCATATAATGTTAGCATGTAGCTCAAGTAGCTATGCTAACATTGCTAAGATTTAATTTGACATTGTTGAATGCAATATATCAAACTTGATTCATGCTCAGGAAAGTGGCAAACTCCAATAGGTTAGCATCTAGCATGATGTTAGAATATAATGTCAGCATATAGCTCAAGTAGCTATGCTAACATTACTAACGCTTCATTTTCTTCACCAACAATAGCTTAGCATCTAGTAGGTTAGGATATAATGTTAGCATGTAGCTCAAGTAGCTATGTTAACGATGCTAACACTTCATTTTCTTCACCAACATTAGGTTAGCATCTAGCATGATGTTAGTATGAAGCTCAAGTAGCTATGCTAACATTGCTAACACTTAATTTTCTTCACCAACAATAGCTTAGCATCTAGCATGATGTCAGAATATAATATTAGCATAAAGCTCAAGTAGCTATGCTAACATTGCTAACACTTCATTTTATTCATCAACAATAGGATGGATGGAACAATAGGTTAGCATCTAGCATGGGGTTAGAATATAATGTTACCATGTAGCTCAAGTAGCTATGCTAACATTGCTAACACTTCATTTTCTTCACCACCATTAGGTTAGCATCTAGCAGGATGTTAGAATATAATCTTAGCATGTAGCTACATTAACATTGCTAACACTACATTTAACATTGTTGTATGCAAAATATCAAACTTGATTCATTCAGCACTTTTCATTCTCAGGCAAGTGGCAAACACAAAGTGCTGTATAAAACAAACACAAATAATAATACCGGTACAAGAAGAGAAGAAAACACACACACACACACACACACACACACACACACACACACGAGTTTGAGGTGAGGAGCAGGACAGAGGTGACTGTTTGTCGCCATGGTTACAGGGGTCTGGTGATGGACACCACCTACGGGAACCTTCTGAAGGTGGACTCCAACGGGAACATTCTGGTGTGCAGTCACGGCTTCACTTTCCTCAAAGGGTGAATCACAAGAAAATAATGACACAAAAAAATTGTAACATAACAATAAAACAATGACACAATACAATTGCAACATAACAATAAAATAATGGCACAATATAATTGTAGCATATAAAAAAAAGATAATGACACAATACAATTGCAACATATAACAAAAAAATAATGACATACAATTGCAACGTATAACAAAAAAATAATGACACTACAATTGTAACATAACAATAAAATAATGACATAATACAATTGTAGCGTAGCAATAAAATAATGACACACTACAATTGTAAAATATAACAATAAAATAATGATACACTACAATTGAAACATATAACAATACAATTGTTACGATTGGAACGCATGGTGGCGATGGTCGTGTTCCCTCCAATGCAGGAGCAGCGTGCAGGTAGCGTTGACTCTTTAATTACTACTGGCAAGACAAAAAATACAAACGCTCGGACGCAAAACAAGCCAAAAAAACTAAATGTCACCAAGGGTGAACAGCGAGGAATACTAGTGTGCGGAAAAAACACTAGAGCGATGTGAAAAACCAGAAGAAACGTAAATGTTGCGTATAGCAAGCATTGACCCAGCAACTAGTACTGGGTGACTGAAAACTATAAAGGGGAGTGATTAACCAAAACACCTGGTGGGAACACTTAATGCAAAACAAGGGCAGGTGTGGAGAATTAGTGCCCATGGAAACCAACAGTAAACGAAAGGATAAATCATGCCATGACCCGAGTAACGGATCATGACAAACATAATGACACAATACAATTGTAACATATAACAATAAAATAATGACACAATACAATTGTAACATATAACAATAAAATAATGACACAAAAACATTGCAACTTATAACAATAAAACAATGACACAACACAATTGTAACATACAACAATAAAATAATGACACACTACAATTGCAACATATAACAATAAAATAATGCCACGATACAATTGTAACATAAAATAATGTCACAATAAAATTGTAAAATTTACCAATAAAATAATGACACAAAACAATTGTAACATATAACAATAAAATATAGACACAATAAAATTGTAACATATAACAATAAAATAATGACACAATAAAATTGTAACACATAACAAAATAATGACACAATACGATTGTAACATCCATCCATCCATCCATTTTCTACCGCTTAATCCCTTCGGGGTCGCGGCGGGCGCTGGAGCCTATCTCAGCTACAATCAGGCGGAAGGCGGTGTACACCCTGGACAAGTCGCCACCTTATCACAGGGCCAACACAGATAGACAGACAACATTAACACTCACATTAACACAGTAGGGCCAATTTAGTGTTGCCAATCAACCTATCCCCAGGTGCATGTTTTTAGAGGTGGGAGGAAGCCGGAGTACCCGGAGGGAACCCACGCAGTCACGGGGTGAACATGCAAACTCCACACAGAAAGATCCCGAGCCCGAGATTGAACCCAGGACTGCTCAGGACCTTCGTATTGTGAGCCAGACGCACTAACCCCTCTGTAATGACACAATAAAATTGTAACATATAAAAATAAAATAATGACACAATAACATTGTAACATATAACAATAAAATAATTACACAATACAATTGTAACATATAACAATAAAATAAAGATACAATAAAATAGTAAAATATAACAATAAAATAATGACACAATAAAATTGTAACATATAATAAAATGACACAATACAATTGTAACGTATAAAAATAAAATAATGACACAATAACATTGTAACATATAATAAAAAACAATGACACAATACAATTGTAACATACAACAATGAAATAATGACAAATACAATTTTAACATATAACAATAAAATAATGACACAATACAATTGTAACATATAACAATAAAACAATGTCACACTAAAATTGTAACATTTAACAATAAAATAATGATACAAAACAATTGTAACATATAACAATAAATTAATGACAATTGCTGCACACACATTTGGAATATTGATTTGTGTGTTTTCAGAGAGGAGATCAATCGATATTATCCCAACAACTTCATTCGGAGGGACGACACAGACCGTTTCTACGTACTCAACACATTGTTCAACCTTTCAGGTGACACGTTTTCACACGCACACACACACACACCACACACACACACACACACACACACACACACACACACACACACACACACACACACACACACACACACACACACACACAATACAATAATTAATTGTGTGTTGCTTTCTTCACAGAGACATATCTTTATTCTTGCCTTGTGGACTTCTTCACCAACTGTAACAGATACAAAAAGTGAGCTCACACATGTTCCACACACACACATGTTAACACACAAGTTCCACGCACACACACGCACACAGGTTACACACTCACACAAGTTCCACACGCACACAAGTCACACACACAAGTTCCGCACTCACACACACACACACACACACAGGTCGTTAGGTAACACCCTCACCTTGCTGACAAATGGCGGCCATGTTGCAGCGTGCTGAAAGGTCATCACCATGGCGACCTGTTCATGTCGTACAGAAGTATGTTCCAGGATGTGAGAGACGCCATGGATTTCATTCACGACACGGTGAGTCCACGTCCTCTTGTACCTCCTGGTTTCACCTCATGTGGACTCATCATCCAGGGAGTCCTAAAGGAGCAGACCCTCAAGAACCTGGACAAGTACGTCAACAAAGACGTGAGTAGCACAAGAAAACATCAACAAGTATGTCAACAAAGGCGTGAGTAGCACAAGAATACATCAAGTTCGTCAACAAAGACGTGAGTAGCACAAGAAAACATCAACAAGTACGTCAACAAAGACGTGAGTAGCACAAGAAAACATCAACAAGTATGTCAACAAAGACGTGAGTAGCACAAGAAAACATCAACAAGTACTGTATGTCAACAAAGACGTGAGTAGCACAAGAATACATCAAGTTCGTCAACAAAGACGTGAGTAGCACAAGAAAATATCAACAAGTATGTCAACAAAGACGTGAGTAGCACAAGAAAACATCAACAAGTACGTCAACAAAGACGTGAGTAGCACAAGAAAACATGAACAACAACCTCACATTCTGACCAGCAAACATCCAAATTAAGACACTTTTTGTAAAAGACAACAGAAAATACTAAGTGAAATGTTGACATATTCAAATGATTAATAAGTGAAATGTTGACATGTTCAAATAATAATTAAGTGAAATGTTGACATATTCAAAATGATAAATACGTGAAATGTAGACATATACAAATGATGAATAAGTGAAATGTTGACATATAATAAATAAGTGAAATGCTGACATGTTCAAATTATAAATAAGTGAACGGTTGACACATACAAATGATAAATAAGTGAAATGTTGACATGTTCAAATGATTACATGAAATGTTGACATATTCAAATGATAAATGAGTGAAATGTTGACATGTCCAAATGATAGATAAGTGAAATGTTGACGTATTCAAATGATAAATAAGTGAACAGTTGACATATACAAATGATAAATAAGTGAAATGTTGACATGTTCAAATGATAAATAAGTGAAATGTTGACATATTGAAATGATAAATAAGTGAAATGTTGACATATTCAAATGATAAATAAGTGAAATGCTGACATGTTCAAATTATAAATAAGTGAACGGTTGACATATTCAAATGATAAATAAGTGAAATGTTGACATGTTCAAATGTTTACGTGAAATGTTGACATATTCAAATGATAAATAAGTGAAATGTTGACATATTCAAATGATAAATAAGTGAAATGTTGACATGTTCAAATGATTAAGTGAAATGT
This sequence comes from Nerophis lumbriciformis, assembly GCF_033978685.3. Classification (NCBI taxonomy): domain Eukaryota; kingdom Metazoa; phylum Chordata; class Actinopteri; order Syngnathiformes; family Syngnathidae; genus Nerophis; species Nerophis lumbriciformis. The sequence goes on along the minus strand of NC_084586.2, from coordinate 8,358,069 downwards.
TGACATATTCAAATGATAAATAAGTGAAATGTTGACATGTTCAAATGTTTACGTGAAATGTTGACATATTCAAATGATAAATAAGTGAAATGTTGACATATTCAAATGATAAATAAGTGAAATGTTGACATGTTCAAATGATTAAGTGAAATGTTGACATATTCAAATGATTAAGTGAAATGTTGACATATTCAAATGATAAATAAGTGAAATGTTGACGTATTCAAATGATAAAAAGTGAAATGTTGACATATTCAAATGATAAATAAGTGAAATGCTGACATATTCAAATGGTAAACAAGTGAAATGCTGACATACTCAAATGTTAAATGAGTGAAATGTTGACATATACAAATGATAAATAAAATAAATGTTGACATATGTAAATGATAAATAAGAGAAATGTTGACATATTCAAATGATAAATAAGTGAAATGTTGACATATTCAAATGATAAATAAGTGAAATGTTGACATATTCAAAAGACAAATAAGTGAAATGTTGACATATTCAAATGATAAATAAGTGAAATGCTGACATATTCAAATGATAAATAAGTGAAATGTTGACATACAGTATAAAAATGATAAATACTGTAAGTGAAATGTTGACTTATTCAAAATATAAATAAGTGAAATGTTGACATTCAAATCATAAATAAGTGAAATGTTGACATATAGAAATTATAAATAAGTGGAATGTTGACATGTTTAAATGAAAAATAAGAGAAATGTTGACATATTCAAATGATAAATAAGTGAAATGTTCACATATACAAATGATAAATAAGTGAAATGTTGACATATTCAAATGATAAATAAGTGAAATGTTGGCATATTCAAATGATAAATAAGTGAAATGCTGACATATTCAAATGATAAATAAGTGAAATGTTGACATATAAAAATTATAAATAAATAAGTGAGATGTTGACATATTCAAAATATAAATAAGTGAAATGTTGACATATTCAAATGGTAAATAAGTGAAATGTTGACATGTTCAAATGATAAATAAGTGAAATGTTGACATATTCAAATCATAAATAAGTGAAATGTTGACATATAGAAATTATAAATAAGTGGAATGTTGACATGTTCAAATGAAAAATAAGTGAAATGACATGTTCAAATGATAAATAAGTGAAATGTTGACATATTTTAATGATAAATAAGTGAAATGTTGACATGTTCAAATGATTAAGTGAAATGTTGACATATTCAAATGATAAATAAATGAAATGGTGACATATTCAAATGATAAATAAGTGAAATGTTGACATATTCAAATGATAAATAAGTGAAATGTTGACATGTTCAAATGATAAATAAGTGAAATGTTGACATATTCAAATCATAAATAAGTGAAATGCTGACATATTCAAATCATAAGTAAGTGAAATGTTGACATATGCAAATGATGAATCAAATGATGATTAAACAGAATGTGGGTGACAGGAAGGTGTGAGTATTTCAAGGTAGGACAAAAGTGAAATTACATCTTTCCTTGCAGCCAAACATTGTTGTGTTGCTGAGTCGAATCAAAGACGTGGCCATGGTCTTCCTGGCCACCAACAGCGACTACATGTACACCGAGGTAAGTAACGCCGACAAGATAACAGTCCTAACACCCTAATAATCTGATTTTAAAAATCATTGCTGCTGCGTGGAGGCCATCATGAAATACCTGCTAGAAAGTCCCACCAAGGTAAGACAGTTTGGCATGAAGGTGAACAAATGCCGTGTCCTGGCTGGTGCACCAAAAAGAATGGACATGTGTGTGTGTGCAGTGTGGAGGTCCCAAAAAGCCCTGGCGCTCCTTCTTCGACCTGGTGGTGGTGGACACCAGGAAGCCTCTGTTCTTCGCAGAGGGGACGGTGCTGAGACAAGTGGACACGGTAGGACACTGGCGCTCCTTTCAGAGGGGACTGTTTCACACCTCCATGTTTGGGACGCAGGACACGGGCAAACTGCGTATTGGCACCTACACCGGCGCCCTGCAGCACGGAACCGTGTACTCTGGAGGTGAGCATGTCCAAGAACCAAGGTCGTCCGTTTCAGCCTGAAACATGAAACGCCCGCAGGATCGTCGGACCTCGTGTGCGACCTGCTGGGCGTGAGAGGGAAAGACATCCTCTACGTCGGAGATCACATCTTCGGAGACATCCTCAAGTCGAAGAAACGGCAGGGCTGGAAAACCTTCTTGGTGATCCCAGAACTCACCAAGGAACTCAGCGTGTGGGAAGAGAAGAAGAGTATGTATGCAAATACGCACATGGACACACATATACACACATAAATGCGGTATATATACAGTATATATATATATATATATATATATATATATATATATATATATATATATATATATATATATATATATATATATATATCCATCCATCCATCCATTTTCTACCGCTTGTCCCTTTCAGGGTCGCGGTATATATATATATATATATATATATATATATCAATCCATCCATCCATCCATCCATTTTCTACCGCTTGTCCCTTTCAGGGTCGCGGTATATATATATATATATATATATATATATATATATATATTGGTATCGGGACAACACTAATATACATACCGTATTTTTCGGACTATAAGTCGCAGTTTTTTCATAGTTTGGCCGGGGTCTAGTGCGACTTATATATGTTTTTTCCTTTTTTACTATGCATTTTCGGCTCCTCTCAGAGCTGCCACCTTAACGTGGTAGAGGAGTTTGCGTGTCCCAATGATCCTAGGAGCTATGTTGTCCGGGGGCTTGATGCCCCCTGGTAGGGTCTCCCAAGACAAACTGGTCCTAGGTGAGGGATCAGACAAAGAGCAGCTCGAAGACCTCTATGAAGAAAACGACTAAGGAACCCAGATTTCCCTTGCCCGGACGCGGGTCACCGGGGCCCCCCTCTGGAGCCAGGCCCGGAGGTGGGGCACGATGGCGAGCGCCTGGTGGCCGGGCCTGTCCCCATGGGGCCCGGCCGGGCACAGCCCGAAGAGGCAACGTGGGTCCCCCCTCCAATGGGCTCACCACCCATAGCAGGGGTCATAGAGGTCGGGTGCGATGTGAGCTGGGCGGCAGCCGAGGGCAGGGCACTTGGCGGTCCGATCCTCGGCTACAGAAGCTAGCTCTTGGGACGTGGAACGTCACCTCGCTGGGGGGGAAGGAGCCTGAGCTAGTGCGCGAGGTGGAGAAGTTCCGACTAGATATAGTCGGACTCACTTCGACGCACAGCAAGGGCTCTGGAACCAGTTCTCTCGAGAGGGGCTGGACTCTCTTCCACTCTGGCGTTGCCGGCAGTGAGAGGCGACGGGCTGGGGTGGCAATTCTTGTTTCCCCCCGGCTCAGAGCCTGTACATTGGAGTTCAACCCGGTGGACGAGAGGGTAGCTTCCCTTCGCCTTCGGGTGGGGGAACGGGTCCTGACTGTGGTTTGCGCTTACGCGCCAAACCGCAGCTCAGAGTACCCACCCTTTTTGGATTCACTCGAGGGAGTACTTGAGAGTGCTCCCCCGGGTGATTCCCTCGTGCTACTGGGGGACTTCAATGCTCATGTTGGCAACGACAGTGAAACCTGGAGAGGCGTGATTGGGAAGAATGGCTGCCCTGATCTGAACCCGAGCGGTGTTTTGTTATTGGACTTTTGTGCCCGTCACAGATTGTCCATAACGAACACCATGTTCAAACATAAGGGTGTCCATATGTGCACTTGGCACCAGGACACCCTAGGCCGCAGTTCCATGATCGACTTTGTAGTTGTGTCATCGGATTTGCGGCCTCATGTTTTGGACACTCGGGTGAAGAGAGGGGCGGAGCTTTCTACCGATCACCACCTGGTGGTGAGTTGGCTACGATGGTGGGGGAGGATGCCGGACAGACCTGGCAGGCCCAAACGCATTGTGAGGGTTTGCTGGGAACGTCTGGCAGAGTCTCCTGTCAGAGAGAGTTTCAATTCCCACCTCCGGAAGAACTTTGAACATGTCACGAGGGAGGTGCTGGACATTGAGTCCGAATGGACCATGTTCCGCGCCTCTATTGTCGAGGCGGCTGATTGGAGCTGTGGCCGCAAGGTAGTTGGTGCTTGTCGTGGCGGTAATCCTAGAACCCGTTGGTGGACACCGGCGGTGAGGGATGCCGTCAAGCTGAAGAAGGAGTCCTATCGGGTTCTTTTGGCTCATAGGACTCCCGAGGCAGCGGACAGGTACCGACAGGCCAAGCGGCGTGCGGCTTCAGCGGTCGCAGAGGCAAAAACTCGGACATGGGAAGAGTTCGGTGAGGCCATGGAAAACAACTTCCGGACGGCTTCGAAGCAATTCTGGACCACCATCCGCCGCCTCAGGAAGGGGAAGCAGTGCACTATCAACACCGTGTATGGCGAGGATGGTGTTCTGCTGACCTCGACTGTGGATGTTGTGGATCGGTGGAGGGAATACTTCGAAGACCTCCTCAATCCCACCAACACGTCTTCCTATGAGGAAGCAGTGCCTGGGGAGTCTGTGGTGGGCTCTCCTATTTCTGGGGATGAGGTTGCTGAGGTAGTTAAAAAGCTCCTCGGTGGCAAGGCTCCGGGGATAGATGAGATCCGCCCGGAGTTCCTTAAGGCTCTGGATGCTGTGGGGCTGTCTTGGTTGACAAGACTCTGCAGCATCGCGTGGACATCGGGGGTGGTACCACTGGATTGGCAGACCGGGGTGGTGGTTCCTCTCTTTAAGAAGGGGAACCGGAGGGTGTGTTCTAACTATCGTGGGATCACACTCCTCAGCCTTCCCGGTAAGGTCTATTCAGGTGTACTGGAGAGGAGGCTACGCCGGATAGTCGAACCTCGGATTCAGGAGGAACAGTGTGGTTTTCGTCCTAGTCGTGGAACTGTGGACCAGCTCTATACTCTCGGCAGGGTCCTTGAGGGTGCATGGGAGTTTGCCCAACCAGTGTACATGTGTTTTGTAGACTTGGAGAAGGCATTCGACCGTGTCCCTCGGGAAGTCCTGTGGGGAGTGCTCAGAGAGTATGGGGTATCGGACTGTCTGATTGTGGCAGTCCGCTCCCTGTATGATCAGTGCCAGAGCTTGGTCCGCATTGCCGGTAGTAAGTCGGACACGTTTCCAGTGAGTGTTGGACTCCGCCAAGGCTGCCCTTTGTCACCGATTCTGTTCATAACTTTTATGGACAGAATTTCTAGGCGCAGTCAAGGCGTTGAGGGGATCTGGTTTGGTGGCTGCAGGATTAGGTCTCTGCTTTTTGCAGATGATGTGGTCCTGATGGCTTCATCTGGCCAGGATCTTCAGCTCTCACTGGATCGGTTCGCAGCTGAGTGTGAAGCGACTGGGATGAGAATCAGCACCTCCAAGTCCGAGTCCATGGTTCTCGCCCGGAAAAGGGTGGAGTGCCATCTCCGGGTTGGGGAGGAGATCTTGCCCCAAGTGGAGGAGTTCAAGTACCTCGGAGTCTTGTTCACGAGTGAGGGAAGAGTGGATCGTGAGATCGACAGGCGGATCGGTGCGGCGTCTTCAGTAATGCGGACGCTGTATCGGTCCGTTGTGGTGAAGAAGGAGCTGAGCCAAAAGGCAAAGCTCTCAATTTACCGGTCGATCTACGTTCCCATCCTCACCTATGGTCATGAGCTTTGGGTTATGATCGAAAGGACAAGATCACGGGTACAAGCGGCCGAAATGAGTTTCCTCCGCCGGGTAGCGGGGCTCTCCCTTAGAGATAGGGTGAGAAGCTCTGCCATCCGGGAGGAGCTTAAAGTAAAGCCGCTGCTCCTCCACATCGAGAGGAGCCAGATGAGGTGGTTCGGGCATCTGGTCAGGATGCCACCCAAACGCCTCCCTAGGGAGGTGTTTAGGGCACGTCCGACCGGTAGGAGGCCGCGGGGAAGACCCAGGACACGTTGGGAAGACTATGTCTCCCGGCTGGCCTGGGAACGCCTCGGGGTCCCCCGGGAGGAGCTGGATGAAGTGGCTGGGGAGAGGGAAGTCTGGGCTTCCCTGCTTAGGCTGCTGCCCCCGCGACCCGACCTCGGATAAGCGGAAGAAGATGGATGGATGGATGGATGGATTTTCGGCAGGTGCGACTTATACTCCGGTGCGGCTTATACTCCGAAAAATACGGTATATGTATATATATATATATTGGTATCGGGACAACACTAATATACATACCGTATTTTTCGGACTATAAGTCGCAGTTTTTTTTCATATATAAGTGCAACTTATATATGTTTTTTCCTTTTTTACTATGCATTTTCGGCAGGTGCGACTTATACTCCGGTGCGACTTATACTCCGAAAAATACGGTGTATATATATATATATATATATATATATATATATATATATATATATATATATATATATATATTTATATACATATATATATATATATATATATATATATATATATATATATATTTTTTTTTTTTTTTTTTTTTTTTTTGGTACCGGTATATATATATATGTATATATATATATATATACATATATATATATATATATATATATATATATATATATATATATATATATACATATATATATATATATATATATATATATATATATATACATATATATATATATATATATATATATATATATATATAATGTATGTATATATATATATATATATATATATATATATATTTTTTTTTTTTTTTTTTTTTTTTTTTTTTTTTTTTTGGTTCCGGTACGGGTACCAAAATGTGTTTCGGTACTTTTCTAAATAAAGGGCACCAAAAAAAATTGTCATTATTGGCTTTATTTTAACAAAAAATCTTAGGGTACATTAAACATATGTTTATTATTGCAAGTTTGCCCCTAAATAAAATAGTGAACAAACAAGACAACTTGTCTTTTAAAAGTAAGTAAACAAACAAGGCTCCTAATTTAGCTGATGACATATGCAGTAACATATTGTGTCATTTATCATTCTATTAATTTGTCAACATTATTAAGGACAAGTGGTAGAAAATGAATTATTCATCTACTTGTTCATTTACTGTTAATATCTGGTTATGTTCTCTTTCAACATGTTCTATCTACACTTCTGTTTAAAAATTTAATAATCATTTATTCTTCTGTTGTTTGATACTTTACATTAGTTTTGGATGATACCACAAATTTGGGTATCAATCCGATACCAAGTAATTACAGAATCATACGTTGGTCATATTCAAAGTCCTCACGTGTGCAGAGACATATTTCCTGAGTTTATAAACATAATATAAATTTTTAAAAAACGAAATAAGTTTTTGTGATGCTAAAAAATATCGATGTAATCATAGTAGTATCGACTAGATACGCTCCTGTACTTGGTATCATTACAGTGGATGTTAGGTGTAGATCCACCAATGGCGTTTGTTTATATTGTAGCGTAACCCTAACCCTACTTCTATCTTGATGGTTCATGATTGGACATAGTGAAATCTTATACTGACTTTGCCAATTATAGATAATTTTTAACACATTGGATATTATGATTTTGGTGTGCTGCGAAGTGTAGTTATAACCAGAACAATGCTTGGAACAATTGTACTATATTTATCGCCGTGGAGACATGAATTAGAGGTTTAGAAGTAGTTACAACACTGGATATAGACATTAGCCACTAGCCAAGTCTTAAAGCACCTCTTCCTGAGGGCGGAAGCCAAAATTTGTCCGTTCTCCCTTTTCTGTCTACACACATTGTCTGCTTGTAAGTACTCCGTGATTGTGCACTGCCGAACATGCGGGTGGGGGACCGGTACATTTTAGAGGCGGTATAGTACCGAATATGATTCACTGGTATCGCGGTACTGTACTAATACTGTATAACCCATTGTACTTACATAAATGCAGTACACATATATATATATATATATATATATATATATATATATATATATATATATATATGTATGTTATAGATGATTGTATGCATATTACAAATGTTTGTTGTTATGAACTGGTCAAGGGGGTGACCCCGGGATGCAGAGACGAGAGGCAAGTTTGAATAACAAAAAGGGAAAACATTTAATGAGTCCAAAAAGTGTAACAAAAGGCGATGGGGGCAGAAGTGCACACCATGAATACTTAAATGAAAACAGGTTCCTCAGTGGTCGGCAGGGGGAGAAGCCAGGGCACACTAAGACACAGGATAAAGTCCTTGTTGCCTCAAGGAGGCTAGGAAACAAACACAACACGTTAGGAATTACAGGATTAAGGAAAAACAACATACCGGGACTGACGAGGCGAAGTAGGCACATGCATGTGGAAGGTGCAGGAAAAATAACCAGCAAGGCCCAGCTGTGGGTGACGAGCTTAAATACTCTGAAGAAATGGTTTGCAGGTGTGCCTAGTGTCCGCCCCTCGCTGGAGACTAATGAGCTGAGGAAACATCACAATAAAAGAGAAAGCAGGGAAATAAAAACACAACAGCACCCCCCCCTTAAAGGACGCCACCTGGCGGCTTACCTGGTTTCTCTGGAAAACGAACATAAAATGTATTTAAAAGTGTAGGGTCTAGGATAAGGGAACGCGAGACCCAGGATCGGTCCTCGGGGCCGTAGCCCTCCCAGTCCACCAGATACTGGAAACCCCTGCCCCTTCTCCTCACATCAAGAATGGCCTTGACAGAGAACGCAGGATGGCCATCAATAAGCCTGGGAGGTGGAGGAGGCACCTCTGGAGGACTCAAGAGACTGGTGGAAACGGGCTTGATGAGTGAGACGTGGAACGAAGGATGTATCCTTAGGGAGTCAGGAAGGTGTAGTTGAACGGCGGAGGGATTGATGATACGTTCAATGGAAAAAGGCCCAATAAATCTTGGCTGAAGCTTCTTAGAGTCCACTTGGAGAGGAAGATCACGAGACGACAACCACACCTTCTGACCGGGCTTGTAGTCTGGTGCTGTACTGCGGTGGCGGTTAGCAAGGCGCTGGTTGCGCTCTGAGGTGCGTAGCAATGCAGACCGGGTATTGCGCCAGGCTTGATGTGCGCGGTGCAGGTGGGCAGCCACAGATGGGACGGCGACCTCCTTTTCCAGAGAATTAAAAACGGGGGGTTGGTAATCGTAGGCAGAGTGAAAAGGTGACATACCTGTAGCCGAGCTGATGAGTGTATTATGTGCGTACTCTATCCACGGTAGACTGAAGGCCCAGGAGGCCGGCTGCTGGTGGCAGACGCAGCGGATTGCGGCCTCTAGGTCTTGATTGGTGCGTTCAGTCTGACCGTTAGTCTGTGGGTGGTATCCTGAGGAAAGACTGGGTGATGCTCCTAATGCCTTGCAGAACGCCTTCCAAACAGCAGACGAGAATTGTGGACCTCTATCCGAAACTACATCCACTGGGATACCATGCAGCCGGAAGACATGGCGTACGAGCAGTTCAGCAGTCTCGAGTGCAGAGGGTAACTTGGCCAGAGCGACAAAATGGGCCATCTTAGAAAAGCGGTCAACCAAAGTCAATATCACTGTGTTGCCCTTGGATGGTGGAAGTCCTGTGACAAAGTCCAATGCCACATGGGACCACGGGCGGGAGGGAATGGGAAGCGGGCGCAGAAGACCGGCTGGTGCCCGGTGTGATGCTTTATTACGGGCACAAGCCGATACAAAGTCCTTTGTGTCAGCCCTGAAGGTTGGCCACCAGAAGCGCTGGGACAGGAGGAAAAAAGTACGGGTTATGCCCGGGTGGCAAGCGACCTTGGAGCTGTGGGCCCAGTTTAGTACTTCAGGACGGAGCTCTGGGATAACAAACAAACGCCCTTGAGGGCAGTTCTTAGGAGAGGGAACGTTCTTGAGTCCCTCCTTAACGCGGCCTTCAATGTCCCACTGCAACGCTCCCAGTACTCGTGATGGAGGGATGATTGTCTCGGTCTTGACCTCTTCCTCGGGGCAGGAGTACATCCTCGACAGAGCATCTGGTTTACCATTCTGGGAACCGGGGCGGAAGGTCATGGTAAAATTAAATCTGGCTAGGAACAACGCCCACCTCGCTTGTCTAGGATTGAGCCGTTGAGCAGTACGGATATAGGCCAGATTCTTGTGGTCTGTGAACACCAAAAACGGGGTCTCCGAGCCCTCCAGCCAGTGCCTCCATTCTTGTAGTGCCAACACCACAGCGAGTAGTTCTCTATTGCCAATGTCATAATTACGTTCAGCAGGAGTCAGGCGGCGTGAGAAAAAGGCACAGGGGTGCAGCCTCTGGTCGGTGGTGGAGCGCTGGGAGAGCACAGCCCCCACGCCGGAGTCAGATGCGTCAACCTCGACAACAAATTGAGAGGATATGTTAGGATGGATAAGAACAGGTGCAGAGGTGAACAAAGACTTGAGTTTCTCAAAAGCAGATTGAGTCTCTGAGGTCCACAAAAAGGGAAGCTTAATGAAGTAAGTCTTGTTAATGGTTCCGCTACTCGACTAAAATTACGAATAAAACGACGATAAAAATTAGCGAAACCTAGAAACCTTTGAAGGAGCTTCCTAGAAGTGGGTGTGGGCCAATCAACCACTGCCTGTATTTTCGCCGGATCTGCTCGGAGTTGACCCCTCTCAACAATAAAACCCAAAAAAGGAACCGACTCAGAATGAAAAACACATTTCTCAGCTTTGACATACAGACGATTTTCAAGAAGGCGTTGGAGCACTAAGCGAACATGCTGGACGTGTAGTTCAGGGGTAGGTGAGAAAATTAGTATATCGTCTAAATAAACTACCACGAAACGGTCGAGCATGTCGCGCAGGACGTCATTTATGAGGCCCTGAAAAACGGCAGGAGCATTGGTGAGGCCGAAAGGCATGACCAGGTATTCAAAATGTCCTAGGGATGTGTTGAAAGCAGTTTTCCATTCATCTCCTTGCTTAATTCTAACTAAATGGTAAGCATTGCGGAGGTCCAATTTGGTGAAATGTCTAGCAGTGTGTAGTGGGTTGAAAGCTGAGTCGAGAAGCGGAAGCGGATATTTATTCTTAACAGTAATATTACTGAGGGCACGGTAATCGATGCAGGGGCGAAGTGTCTTGTCCTTCTTCTCCACAAAAAAGAACCCGGCAGCTAGTGGAGAGTTGGATGGGCGGATAAGACCAGATGCAAGTGAAGTAGTGATATAGTCCTCTAGAGCATGTCTTTCGTGTCGAGAAATGTTGTATAGTCGCGAAGAAGGGAGTGTAGCACCAGGTAGGAGATCAATACCACAATCGTAGGGACGGTGTGGAGGTAACGACAACGCTCGATCTTTGCTAAAAACTTCTTTAAGGTCATGATAAGCAGTGGGCACAACCGACAAATCAATGACTTCCTGTGTGACGACGCGCGAGGACCTTGTGCGAGGGCATGCAGACCGCAGACAATGTAAATGACAAAAAATTCCCCAATTAATTATTGTAGCTTTGGCCCAGTCAATATGGGGATTGTGTTTAGCTAGCCAGGTAAGCCCAAGCACAACCGGAGCAGAACGAGAGGGTATGACTAGAAAAATGATTGATTCAAAATGGTTCCCAGATAATTGAAGAGATAACGGAAGGGTCTGATGTATAACGCTCGCCAGGTGGCCTCCGTCGAGGGATCGGACAACTCTAGGTTTATGTAACTTAGTAACGGGTATAGAATAACGCTTAATTACAGACTCATCGATGAAATTATCGTCGGAACCAGAATCAACAAGTGCCCTAATGTCCAATTTCTGGGATAGGCTAGCGTACACGATAGTTGAAGTCTGGACAGTGTCTGACCTGTAGCGGACAGTAGAGGGGCATGGTCGATCGCTGGAGGATGTGAAGCTGGAACAGGGCGAGGAGGCGACGCCTGAGTGCGTAGAGGTGGCGGCGCTTGAGTGCGTAGAGGTGGCGGCGCTTGAGTGCGTAGAGGTGGCGGCGCTTGAGTGCGTAGAGGTGGCGGCGCTTGAGTGCGGCGGCGAACAGGACGATGAGGACAGTGGGAGAGGCGATGCTCCACTTCTCCACAATATAAACACAGCTGGAGGCGGAGGCGACGATCCCTCTCAGCTGGAGATAGACGATTACCTCCGAGCAGCATGGGTTCCTCTTCCTGTGGTATCGGCAGGGCATCGACACTGGGTATCGGTGCAAATGTTTGACGCGCTCCATGGCCACTCCCACTGCGCGACGAAGTGCAGAGTCCCTGACGTCGAAAACTCTCTCTCTCCCAGTCAACGAGGCGATTTTCAACCCTCCCCGCCAGAGCGACAAGCTCGTCGAGGTTGTCGGGAGTCTTGAGCGGGATCATGTGTTTCCGGACTCGCTCAGCCAGACCGAGGGAGAAGACGTCCACCAATGCGGAAGTGGGCCATCCGCTCTCAGCAGCGAGCCTTCGGAATTCGATGGCGAAGTCCGTGACGCTGCGCTGACCTTGCTGTAGACGAAGTAATGACCGTGCTGCCTCACGTCCTGGTCTTTCGCGCTGGAAAATGTTCTTCATGGCTTTGGCAAAAGCGGCATACCAGGACACACACGGGAGATTGACGCCCCCATTCCGCGGTGGCCCAGGCGGAAGCCCGGCCACTCATATGGGACATGACAAAAGCCACACGAGCTCTTTCAGTGTAAAAAGAGGTTGGCAATAGTTAAAAAAAAATCTCACACTGGGTGAGGAAAGACCGCACGTCACCTGACTCGCCGGAGAAACGCTCGGGCTTGGAGAGTGGTGGACACGTAGCAGGAGGGGTGTCGTCAGGCAACGGAATATCTGCGGGTCGAGGATGGCTCAGCGGGACTGCTGCGTCGGCGGTGGGGGAAGTCATCGACTGCAGAGCGGTGAGAACGCTTCCCAGCTTTGTCTCCAAGATATTTATGCGAGCATCTTGGCGTTCCGCCATGGCTTTGACGCCAGTCCTAAGCACGCCAAATTGTTCTTCCTGTTGGTCTAGAGTTCTTCTGACCGGGTCGATCTCTGCGAGGTCCATGATGTGGCTGGTTATTATGTTATGAACTGGTCAAGGGGGTGACCCCGGGATGCAGAGACGAGAGGCAAGTTTGAATAACAAAAAGGGAAAACATTTAATGAGTCCAAAAAGTGTAACAAAAAGCGATGGGGGCAGAAGTGCACACCATGAATACTTAAATGAAAACAGGTTCCTCAGTGGTCGGCAGGGGGAGAAGCCAGGGCACACTAAGACACAGGATAAAGTCCTTGTTGCCTCAAGGAGGCTAGGAAACAAACACAACACGTTAGGAATTACAGGATTAAGGAAAAACAACATACCGGGACTGACGAGGCGAAGTAGGCACATGCACGTGGAAGGTGCAGGAAAAATAACCAGCAAGGCCCAGCTGTGGGTGACGAGCTTAAATACTCTGAAGAAATGGTTTGCAGGTGTGCCTAGTGTCCGCCCCTCGCTGGAGAATAATGAGCTGAGGAAACATCACAATAAAAGAGAAAGCAGGGAAATAAAAACACAACAGTTTGTATCCATATTATAGATGTATGTGTGTATGTATGCAAATATGCACATGGACACACATATACATACATAAATGTAGTACATATATATGTATAGTAAATATATATATATATATATATATATATATATATATATATATATATATATAGATATATATAGATATATATATATATATATATATATATATATATATATTACAAATGCAGTACATACATATATATACAGTATATACTGTATATATATATATGTGTGTATGTTATAGATGTTTGTATGCATATTATAGATGTATGTATGTATGTATGCATGTTGTAGCTATGTGTCTGCATATTACAGATGTATGTATGTATGCATGTTATAGTTGTTTGTATGCATATTATAGATGTATGTATGTATGTAGGTATGTATCTATGTATGTATGTATCTATGTATGTATGTATGTATGTATGTACAGTATGTATGTATGTATGTATGTATGCATGTTATAGATGTTTGTATTTATATTATAGATATTTTTATGCATATTATAGATGTTTGTATGTATGTATGCATGCTATAGATGTTTGTATGCATATTATAGATATTTGTATGCATCTTATAGATGTTTGTATGCATATTATAGACATACTTGCCAACCCTCCCGGATTTTCCGGGAGACTCCCGAAATTCAGCGCCTCTCCCGAAAACCTCCCGGGACAAATTTTCTCCCGAAAATCTCCCGAAATTCAGGCTGAGCTGGAGGCTACGCCCCCTCCAGGTCCATGCGGACCTGAGTGAGGACAGCCTTTTTTCACGTCCGCTTTCCCACAATACAAACAGCGTGCCTGCCCAATCACGTTATAACTGTAGAATGATCGAGGGCGAGTTCTTGGTTTCTTATGTGGGTTTATTGTTAGGCAGTTTCATTAACGTCCTCACAGCGTGGTAACAACACACAACAACAGCAGTCACGTTTTCGTCTACCGTAAAGCAGTTTGTCTGCCGTAAACAGCAATGTTGTGACACTCTTAAACAGGACAATACTGCCATGTACTGTACATGCATATGTGACAATAACATCTCGGCTTTTAGAGAGTGCAGTGCACAACTGCGCACACAACAAGGAGACGAAGCAGAAGAACGAGGAAGATACAGCCGTGGCGACGACGACGACGAGTAAGATGAAGAAATACGCTTGTAAGTTCCAAGCCGCAGCTGCGATTGGACCTGGATAGCCTCCAGGAAGAAGTAGTGGACTACTAAGTGCTTGGCAGTGAAGGAAGCAAAGATTGACCGGTTTTGGGCCATGCTAGGGAGAGATGGAAGATTCCAGACTCTAGTGCATTTGATGAAAGCACTTTTGTGCGTGCCACACAGCAATGCATCATCAGAGAGGGTGTTCAGCATGGTTAGAAAAATAGTGACAGAGAATAGAACAAGGATGGACAATTTAACCCTTAACTCAACATTGAGTAGATGAGTGTTATGTGTGTGTATATGTGTAAATAAATGAACACTGAAATTCAAGTATTTCTTTTATATATATATATATATATATATATATATATATATATATATATATATATATATATATATATATATATGAAATACTTGACTTGGTGAATTCTAGCTGTAAATATACTCCTCCCCTCTTAACCACGCCCCCAACCACACCCCCGCCCCCAACCACGCCCCCCACACCCCACCTCCCGAAATCGGAGGTCTCAAGGTTGGCAAGCATGATTATAGATGTATGTATGTATTTATGTATACATGTTATCATACAGCCATCAGACTGTATAATACATATGTTCTTTGACTGCACTTAAATGTAGAATATATGTAGAATATATTTATATTATTCATATATTATATAATATATATACGTTTGTATAATATATTATATATATTATATTATTTATTATTATTATTGTCTATTGTGAGCGAACTGTGGTGCTTAATTTCCCCCAGGGATCAATAAAGTACTTTCTATTCTATTCTATCTATGTTATAGATGTTTGTATGCATATTATAGATATTTGTATGCATATTATAGATGTATGTCTGTATTTATGTATGTATGTATGTATGTATGCATTTTAAAGATGTTTTGATGCATATTATAGATATTTGTTTGCATATTATAGATCAGTGGTTCTTAACCTGGGTTCGATCAAACCCTAGGGGTTCGGTGAGTCGGGCTCAGGGGTTCAGCGGAGGTCAAGACACACCCGACTCATCGTGTAAATAAAAACTTCTCCCTATCGGCGTATTACGGATGCGGCAACAGCAGAAGTCAGACTGATTTGCAGGTGTGTAATTTGTTGTGAGTTTATGCACTGTGTTGGTTTTGTTCTTTGAACAAGGGGATGTTCATGCACGGTTCATTTTGTGCACCAGTAAAAAATCATGGTAACACTTTTGTATGGGGAACATATTCACCATTAATTAGTTGCTTATTAACATGCAAATTAGTAACATATTGGCTCTTAACTAGTCATTATTAAGTACTTATTAATGCCTTATTTGGCATGGCCTTATTATAACCCTAACCCTCTAACCCTGGTCCTAACCCTCTATCCCTAACCCTAACCAAATAACTCTAAATTAAGTCTTTGTTACTTAGAATATGTTCCCCATACTAAAGTGTTATCAAAAACATATAACTTTGTCTTGAATTTGAAAAAATACAACATTTTATTTTTCACTAAAGAAGGGTTCGGTGAATGCGCATATGAAACTGGTGGGGTTCGGTACCTCCAACAAGGTTAAGAACCACTGTTATAGATGTATGTATGTATGTATGCCTTTATGTAGGCATGTTATAGATGTATGCATAATATAGATGTTTGTATGCATAGTATAGATATATGTATGCATAATATAGATGTGCAGTATGTATTTATGCATGTTATAGATGTTTGGTTGCATATTATAGATGTATGTATGCATGTTAGAGATGTTTCTATGCATCTTATAGATGTTTTTATGTAATTTTAACTTTTCATCACAGCTATGACGGGACTGTGTGTGAGTGTGTGTGTGTGTGTGTGTGTGTGTGTGTGTGTGTGTGTGTGTGTGTGTGTGTGTGTGTGTGTGTGTGTGTGTGTGTGTGCGCGCGCGTGTGTGAATGCGTGTGTGCGTGCGTGCGTGCATGCGCGTGTGTGTGTGTGTGTGTGTGTGTGAATGCGTTTGTGCGTGCGTGCATGCATGCGTGTGTGTGCGTGAGCGTGTGTGTGTGTGTGTGTGTGAGTGTGTGTGTGTGTGTGTGTGTGTGTGTGTGTTATAGATGTTTTCAAATATTTCACATTTCATTCCATTTTTTCCAGATTTCTTTGAAGAGCTGAAGGGTCTCGACGTCTTCCTAGCTGACCTGTACAAGTGAGTCCTCATTCTAGCATAGACATCATGACAAACATCTCTGTGCAATGATAACTTTTTTTCACTGTTTATGAATCGTTGGGATACACTCCGCCCCTGAAGGAATTGCGTGTGAATGCTCCAATGCTGAAGTTGAACTGAAATGCTGACAGAGTGTAGTAGGAATGTAAGAATAGTTTGAACGCTGGAATGGTTTGAATGTTGAAGAGCTGACGCTGAACTGAAAAGCTAATGGAATGTAGGGTGAATGTAGAAATTGTTTGGATGTTGAAATTGTTTAAACGCTGAAATATTTTGAATGTTGGACTGGTTTGACTGTTGAAGAATTTAAATTTCCAGGAAAACCGGAATTTGGTTTGGTGCTTGGGAAAGTCTTAGTTTGAACGTCCAGGATGAGTGGAATGTGTTGATGTTGGAATGGTTTTAATAGGTTGAAAAATATGGGAATTGTGCAACATGGAAAAATGTCCCATTCATTTCAATAGGAACTTCCTGGAAATTTGGGAATGTTGGGAAAAGTGGGATTTTTAAAAAATGATTAGGAGCATGAATGTCCTGAGTGTGTTGGAATCGTTAAAATCGGTCAAGAAATGTTGAAGTAGTAACAGTTTTTAATTGATAAATTGTATTGAGGAATTCCTAGAATTCTGGGAAAACTGGGAATGTTTCTAGTTCCTAAACTAACTTGGTTTTTTTGGTCCTGACTAAGAAAATTGTTTTGACAGTGGAACGGTTGAAATGGGATGAAAAAAAGGAAAAGGAGTAATCAAAAGAAAAAGGTTGGAAAAAAACAAACAGGAATTCCTGGAAATATGATGAACGTGGAAAAATGGTTGTTTGAATGTCTAGGATGATTTGAATGGTTTGAATCGGTTGACAAATGTGGGAATTGTGGAAGTTTGAAAAATTGACAAATCATTTAGAATGGGGAAAATGAAAAAAAACTAGGAATAATGGAAACCCGGGATTTTTTTAGAATTGTTGAAGTAGAGCACACAATTATCAAACAGGCTAAATATTTTGAAGTTGGAACATTTTGAATCAGATGAAAAAATGTGAGAATGGTGAAACTTTGAAGAATGTCTCATTGATTTTAATTTTGGAATATCCAAAAAAATTGGGAATTTCGGAAAAAGCGAGTTTTTTTTCGAAAATGGTAAAAAACTAGAATGGTCTAAATGGTTGGTGTTGAATTTTTTCAAGTAGTAACATGTTGAATTGAGAAATGGTATTACGGAATTTATGGAATTTCAAGAAAACCGTGAATTTTTCCAGTTCAAAAAACAAGTTCGTTGTTTGTCCTGATTAAGGGGAATGTTTTGACAGTGGAACGGTTGAAGTGGGTTGAAAAAGGTAGGAGGAGGAGTCGCCAGAAAAATGGGTGAAAATAGGGCTTTGGAAAACCAGGAATTCTGGAAAATCCTGGAATTTTTTTTTAACTTAGAAAAAGAGTAGTTTAAATTTCCACGATGGTGGAATATGTTGAAGATGGAATGGTATAAATAGGTTAAATATGTGGAAATGGTGAAAGTTTGAAAAATTGGCAATTCATTTAAATGAGAAAAATGTCCCGGAAAAAATTTGGAAATTTTTGGAATTTGTCAAGGGAAAGCCCGCGATTCCCGAATAGGCTGAACAGTTTGAAGTTGGAAAAGTTTGAATCGGATAAAAAATGTGGAAGGTAGAGCGCGCCAAGATCTGGAGAAGAAGAAGAAGAATTGGAGCATTCACACAATAAATAGATGAATTTGGGTGTAGAAAACCATATGTGTGAATGCTTTGGATAATATATGATATGATATGATAATATATGGCCAGGTCACAAGGGGGCAGTACACACGGTGTTATAAGAGTAATGCTTTATGTTGTATGTAATTATAATAATAATGCTACAGTACATTGTTGCTTGCAGGCACCTGGACAGCAGCGGCAGGACTGCTCATGACATTCCCACCATTCAGTCCAAACTGAAGGTAAAAATTCATACTTCAACTTGTCATTCCTTGGCCCTGCGATGAGGTGGCGACTTGTCCAGGGTGTATGCCGCCTTCCGCCTGATTGTAGCTGAGATAGGCTCCAGCGCCCCCCGCGACCCCGAAGGGAATAAGCGGTAGAAAATGGATGAATGGAACTTGTCATTCCTACAGCGTTTTGGGCCAGTAGTGAATGTTTCTAAATTGGGCTTCATAAATACATGAACCATGACCTTTTATCTGAAATATGCATTTAATTCAGGTGATAAATACCCAAACAGTACTTACTATCCCAACTATCCAAAGACGTATGAAGAATATTTCGTTTTTTTATTCCCACAAAACAAAATAAAACAAAATATAGTTGTATTTCTATTCTGACTAAGACCCTGAAAGTACTGTTTTTTTAGATTAAAATGAAAAAACTCACAAAATATGGAGCTTCACAAACACTGTCCACTGCAAAATATGTCATTGTGTGACTTTTCCCCCTTTTTATTTGAAAAAGCAAACATAGTTTTCATATTGGAAAGGTAGATGTTGATACTTCCAGTGCAAAGCAGGTATCAAAGAAAAATTACTCGTCAGATATGACCCTCACAAGTATGAAGACATCCGCTGTCGATGCTGTCCAATGGAAAACATTTCTAAAGCTGGGGAAGACCGTAGAGATGGAAGGCGTTCTAGACCTATTGTTTAAGGTCTTGGAGAGACTTATCTATGATGGAGTCCAACCTAATATTGTGTTTACTATTAGTATAACTATTATTATTATTATTATTATTTGGTTTTATTATCATAGACCTGCTGTTTAGTCCGAAACAAGCTGGTGTTATCAATTGCAGATCGTTCCCGTCCTTACTCAAGACTTGGAGGCTAGTTTCTCTGCTAAAAAGAATGTGATTGTTGGTCTCACAGCAGCATGGAGGCATCACCTGCGAGCTTGTGGGTCTAGACCCAAGCTCTCTATGATCATGGCACTTGTTCGCAATGGCAGTATTGCCCTCTTGTAATGGTCCGCAGAGCTGGTTGCAACGTTTGAGGACTGGTGTCCCACAGGGATCAGTCCTTTTACAACATCTACACACATGACCTGCAGCCAAGATTTCCAGCAAATTTGCATATGCAGATGACCTCTCGATAATGCAGTTTGTAAGAGACTAGCAGACGCTAGCAAGGTCCGATGTGGCAACACTATCCTTGTATCTCCAGAAATGGAAGTGGAAAATCAGTACAACCAAGACCATTTTAACAACATGGAGGCCTGATGTGAACTTAACATCTCTGGGAAGGAAGGACTCTGCCTTTTCAAGCCATACCTAATTATCCCGACATTGAACTGGATATATGACTCATGTTCCGCCGACACCTGGAGTCACAAATTTGACTAAACGTGTTGGGCTCTTGAGACGGCGAGCAGGGTCTGGATTGGGTGCTGGTGCCACAATATTGTATAAAGTCACCTGCTGCCAAATACGGCGCCTGTGCTCGGTGTCTCAGTATTCACGTTCGCCTCATTGACAGACCTATTAATGCTGCTTTGTGCTTTGGATGACTGCATCCCGCTCATGTTAGTTTTGGCAGGTATCCAACCATCAAAAGAGTTACACTGTCCTTGGCTTGCCGCCCACAAGACCCTGGATATTTGATCCATGACATGCTCTTGTCTCCACCTTCCTTGCAGCAGCGACAACTTACAAAACCCAAAACCAGTGAACATTTGTAAATAAAAACAGAATACAATGATTTGAAAATCCTTTTCTATTTATATTCAATTGAATGTACTGCAAAGACAAGATATTTAATGTTCGAACTGAGAAACATTTTTTTTTTTTGCAAATAATCATTAACTTTTTAATGGCAGCCTTGCAAAAAAGTTGGCACAGGGGCATTTTTACCACTTTGTTACATGGCCTCTCCTTTTAACAACACTCAGAAGATATTTGGAAACTGAGGAGACCCATTTTTGAAGCTTTTCAGGTAAAATTTCCCAGCTTAAGTTGTTCAACAGTCCGTTGTCGTATTTTATGCTTCATAATGTGCCACACATTTTCAATGGGAGACAGGTCTGGACTACAGGCAGGCCAGTCTAGTACCCACACTCTTTTACTGTGAAGCCACACTGTTGTAACACGTGCAGAATGTGGCTTGGCATTGTCTTGCTGAAATAAGCAGGGGCGTCCATGAAAAAGACGTTGCTTGGATGGCAACATATGTTGCTCCAAAACATGTATGTACCTTTCAGCATTAATGGTGCCTTCACAGATGTGTAAGTGAATATATATGTTAAAGAGCAATATGACAGTGAAGATATATGTTAAAGTTAAAAGTTAAAGTTAAAGTACCAATGATTGTCACACACACACTAGGTGTGGCGAGATTATTCTCTGCATTTGACCCATCACCCTTGATCACCCCCTGGGAGGTGAGGGGAGCAGTGGGCAGCAGCGGTGGCCGCGCCCGGGAATCATTTTGGTGATTTAACCCCCAATTCCAACCCTTGATGCTGAGTGCCAAGCAGGGAGGTAATGGGTCCCATTTTTATAGTCTTTGGTATGACTCGGCCGGGGTTTGAACTCACAACCTACCGATCTCAGGGCGGACACTCTAACCACTAGGCCACTGAGTAATATGACAATGATGATATATGTTAATGAGTAATATAACATTGATGATGTGTGTTAATGAACATTATGACAGTGATGATATAGGTTAATTAGTAATAAGACAATGATGATGTATGTTAATGAGTAATATGACATTGCTGATATATGTTAATGAGTAATATGACAGTGATGATATATGATAATGATTAATATGACAGTGATGATATGTGTTAATGAGTAATATGACTGTGATGATATAAGGTAATGAGTAATATGATGATGATATATGTTAATGAGAATTATGACAGTGATGAAATATGTTAATGAGTAATATGACAGTGATTATTTATGTTAATGAGTAATATGACAATGATATTTGATATTTTGACAGTTGTATGACAATGTAGTTGTTGTGGTTGTCCAGATGCTAACGCTAAGGATGGACATGTCCTACTGCCAGATGGGAAGTGTTCTTCGTAGCGGCTCCAGACAGACATTGTTTGCAAGTCAGCTGATGCGTTATGCTGACCTTTACTCTTCTAGCTGCCTCAACCTGCTGCATTACTCCTTGGATTTCTTCTTCATGGCTCCTCCAGTGCTGGTCTGTCAAATCATTGAACGTCTCTGCTGTTGTCCTTAGACTGTGTCCAATAATCTCTGTTTCTCCTTCAGATGCCTCATGAGGCCTCAGCGCTCAACTCTGTGGACTTTCCTCCCAAGAAGATCAGCAACTGAGAACAGGCGCACAGGTAGTAACTTTGACTTGACATAAAAGATGACTTTTCAACAAGTTTGTCCATTAAATATGACTTTTTAACAAGTTTGTTCATAAAAGTTGACTTTGTTGTCATAAAGGATGACTTTTTAACAAGTTGGTCCAAAAAATATGACTTTTAGACAAGTTTGTTCATAAAAGATGACTTTTAGACAAGTTTGTTCATTAAAGATTACTATTTTTCCAAAAAGTATACTTTTCAACAAGTTTGTCCATAAAATAGGACTTTTAGATAAGTTTGTCCATAAAAGATGACTTTTTTTTTCATAAATGACTTTTCAAAAAGTTTGTCCATAAAATATGACTTTGTTTTCATAAAGGATGACTTTTAGACAAGTTTGTCCATATTTTTTTTTTTTTATAGCTGACTTTTCAAAAAGTTTGTTGTTGTTTTCATAAAGGATTACTTTTCAACAAGTTTGTTCATAAAAGATGACTTTTTAACAAGTTTGTTCATAAAAGTTGACTTTTTAACAAGTTTGTCCATAAAATATGACTTTCAGACAAGTTTGTTCATTAAAGATGACTTTTTAACAAGTGTGTCCATAAAATATGAGTTTTCAACAAGTTAGTTCATAAAAGATAACTTTTTAACAAGTTTGTCCATAAATGATGACTTTTTAACAAATGTGTCCATAAAAGATTACTTTTAGACAAGTTTGTTCATAAAAGATGACTTTTAGACAAATTTGTTCATTAAAGATGACTTTTTTTCATAAAAGATGACTTTTCAACAAGTTTGTTCATAAAAGATAACTTTTAGATAAGTTTGTCTATAAAAGGTGACTTTTTTTCATAGATGACTTTTCAAAAAGTTTGTCAATAAAATATGACTTTGTTTTCATAAAGGATGACTTTTCAACAAGTTAGTTCATAAAAGATGACTTTTTAACAAGGTTGTCCATAAAATAGGACTTTTAGACAAGTTTGTTCATTAAAGATGAATTTTAGACAAGTTTTTTCATTAAAGATGACTATTTTTCCAAAACATTTTACTTTTCAACAAGTATGTCCATAAAAGATTACTTTTTTTCATAGATGACTTTTCAAAAAGTTTGTCCATAAAATATGACTTTGTTTTCATAAAGGATGACTTTTCAACAAGTTTGTCCATAAAATATGACTTTCAGACAAGTTTGTCCATAAAAGATGACTTTTAGACAAGTTTGTTCATAAAATATTACTTTTAGACAAGTTTGTTTATAAAATATGACTTTTCAACAAGTTTGTCCATAAAAGTTTTTCAACAAGTTTGCTGAAAGTTTGTAAAATATGACATTTTAACAAGTGTGTTTGTAAAAGATGACATTTTAACAAGTGTGTTTATAAAGGATGACATTTTAACAAGTGTGTTTATGAAAGATGACATTTTAACAAGTGTGTTTATAAAAGATGACATTTAGACAAGTTTGTTCATTAAAGATGACTTTTTTACGAATAAGATGACATTTTAACAAGTGTGTTTATAAAAGATGACATTTTATCAAGTGTGTTTATAAAAGATGACATTTAGACGAGTTTGTTCATTAAAGATGACTTTTTTTCAAAAAAGATGACAATTTAACAAGAGTGTTTATAAAAGATGACTTTTTAACAAGTGTGTTTATAAAATATAATATTTTAACAAGTGTGTTTATAAAAAAATGACATTTTAACAAGTGTGTTTATAAAAGATGACAAAAGATGACATTTTAACAAGTGTGTTTATAAAAGATGACATTTTAACAAGTGTGTTTATAAAAGATTACATTTTAACAAGTGTGTTTATAAAATATGACAAAAGATGACATTTTAACAAGTGTGTTTATAAAAGATGATATTTTAACAAGTGTGTTTATAAAAGATTACATTTTAACAAGTGTGTTTATAAAAGATTACATTTTAACAAGTGTGTTTATAAAATATGACAAAAGATTACATTTTAACAAGTGTGTTTATAAAAGATTACATTTTAACAAGTGTGTTTATAAAATATGACAAAAGATGACATTTTAACAAGTGTGTTTATAAAAGATTACATTTTAACAAGTGTGTTTATAAATTATGACAAAAGATGACATTTTAACAAGTGTGTTTATAATAGATGACATTTTAACAAGTGTGTTTCTTGCAGCGATGAAGACAAGCGTGCCGCATGAGAAAGACATAAAGATGGGTCTAAAGTGGTTTTACCTGCTGAATGTTGAAGAATTGTTTAATGGCAGCCATGATAGACACAACTCAACCTTTTGCTCTCCCTGCTGGATTAAAGCTGCTATGCACCCTTGAACCAATAAATATGTTGTCCAGTGAAAAGCACGCATCTCTCAAATTTGTGTTTATCAGATATATATATTTATTATATATATATATACATATATATATATATATATATACATATATATATATATATATATATATATATATATATATATATATATATATATATATATATATATATATATATATATATATATATATATATATATATATATATACATATACATATATATATATATATATATATATATATACATATACATATATATATATATATATATATATATATATATATATATATATATATATATATATATATATATATATATATATATATATATATATATATATATATATATGTATAAAATGAGTTATTATTTTCCAAAGGGAGTCATTCTTTACCAAAAAATACTAATTCTTTAGCAAAAAATACTAATTCTTTACCAAAATTAGTCATAGTTTAGCAAAAAATACTCATTCAATAGCAAAAGGAGTCATTCTTTACCAAAAGGAGTAATTTTTTACCAAAAGGAGTCATTGTTTTACCAAAAGGAGTCATTTTGTAGCAAACTGAGTCATTCTTTACCAAAAGGAGTGATTGTTTAGCAAAATAAGTCGTTATTTAGCAAAAGGAGTCATTCTTCAGCAAAATGAACCTTTCTTTACCAAAAGGAGTTATTCTTTACCAAAATAAGTCATTCTTTAGCAAAAGGAGTCATTATTTACCAAAAGGAGTCCTTCTCTACCAAAATGAGTCATTATTTTCCAAAAGGAGTCATTCTTTAGCAAAATGAGTCATTCTTTAGCTAAATTAGTCATTCTTTACCAAAATCAGTAACTATTTAGCAAAATTAGTCATTGTTTAGCATAAGGAGTCATTCTTTACCTCCTGTGGCAGGATGGACAACCATATCCACTTCCCACCTCCATACAAACCTACTTTACCGCCAAAGAACAGAAAACTGTTGACAATATTTTTTTTATTATTATATTTGCGTGCATTTCACGATTTTCTTTCACCACGCTGCTTGCTCCAGCAACTGCAGCTCAACATGGTCAAGTTCTGGAGGACACCTTCATGGCCCTCCTGGAGACCTGCCTGGACTGGGCCCATTGGATGAGTGGAGCAGAACTTGTCGGCCACGCGAAGATTCTACATTTGGGACAAAAAGACAAATATTTTTACAGGCAAAACTGACTTTTTGCAGAATAAGACATTTGATTTTTGGGAAATAATGAAAGCAGTTTTCTGAGCAAATTAAAGCAAATTAATTTCATTTGAGGTGACCATTGTCCGAAATGATGTGTCAGGAGCCATGAAGCAGCCGCGCCTGAGACTTGGCAGTCCATCAGATTGTTTGTGAGCCGAAAGTACAAGAGCACTTTTGTACAGCTGCCAATAAAGAGAAGAAAGTTTGTGTGACAGATGTTGTCAATGTTTCATCCAGTTGGTAAACAAAAAGGTTCAGAGAGACATTCTGCCACACAACAAATCATGCCCGTGTGCACCGTGACAACAACCAGGCAGCTGACTCATCCTTTTGTCCTACTCAGCAAGTAGAGGGCCAAGTGGGGATGTTGTACAGGGGCCACAAGCACAGGGGGGCGAGGGAGCTGGGCGTTTGAATACGTTACATCTTAATGTTTAAATGAAAAATTACATATTTAAACATCATTGTTAGTTACATAATAACTGTGGTGTAATCTCGCAAATATCTGAAAGTTAGGGACAATTAATTATTTTCATTGTCAAATATGGCCAGAATATAATCAGGAGTAATTTATAAGCCATGTATGGAGTAATTAAAAATACATATTTTATTTTAAAAGGGTTGCAATTTATAAGTATATAAATGAAATACATGTATAAATAAAATACAATTTAACACTTTATAATCATATAAATAAAATACAATATAACACGTTATACTCATATAAATAAAATACAATAACACTTTATAATTATATGAATAAAATACAATATAACAATTTATAATTGTATGAATAAAATACAATTTAATACCTTATAATTATACAAATAAAACACAATATAACACTTTATAATTATATAAATAGAAGACAATATAACACTTTATAATTATATAAATAAAATAGAATATAACACTTTATAATTATATAAATAAAATACCATTTAATAATTGTATTTATATAAATAAAATACAATTTAATACTTTATAATTATATAAATAAAAGACAATATAACACTTTATAATCATATAAATAAAATACAATAAAACACTTTCTATTTATATAAATAAAATACAATTTAATACTTTATAATTATATAAATAAAAGACGATATAACACATTATGGGCAGCAACAAGCTACATGGAGCTAAGTTATGTATCTTAACTACATTTTCCAGTAGCTTATACTTGTAGAGCCATGTAACTAGGTAGCTTACATCAAAGCTACAAAGAGAGATAATGGACTGTGAATCCATCCATCCATCCATTTCCTACCGCTTGTCCCTCTCGAGGTCGCGGGGCCAAATAAAATATGTAGAAAATGGAATGACCTGGATGAATGAGAACATCCATACATGTAGGGACCCCTAGAGGTAGTTGTAGGGTGTCCTCAGCTAAATGACAGATAGTTAATAGTAATATTTGTACAGTTACATTACATTTATTATACATGTGGGCCCATAGATAGTAATATTGTTAAATGTAGATTTGATGTAGCTAGCTAATTTTAAAGTGTAGCTTGCTACAATTCTGCGGGGATAGCTTCCCCTGTAGCTTAGGTAAATTTAATCAAGAGTACCTTGTAGCTTAGTTACATTTAATGGAGAGTAACTTGTAGCTTAGTTACATTTAATGGAGAGTAACTTGTAGCTTAGCTACATCTAATCAGGAGTAACTTGTAGCCTAGTTACATTTTAAGGAGAGTAACTTGTAGCTTAGTTACATTTAATGGAGAGTAACTTGTAGCTTAGTTATATTCAATCAAGAGTAACTTGCAGCTTAGTTACATTTAATGGAGAGTAACTTGTAGCTTAGTTACATTTAATGAGAGTAACTTGTAGTTCAGTAACATTTAATGGAAAGTAACTTGTCGCTTAGCTACATTTAATGGAGAGTAACTTGTATCTTAGTTACATTAAATGGAGAGTAACTTGTAGCTTAGTTACATTTAATGAAAGTAACTCGTATTTTAGTTACATTTAATGGAGAGTAACTTGTAGTTTAGTTACATTTAATGAAGAATAACTTGTAGCTTAGCTACATTTAATGGAGAGTCACTTGTAGCTTAGCTACATTTAATGGAGAGTCACTTGTACCTTAGTTACATTTAATGGAGAGTAACTTGTAGCTTAATACGGTAATACGATAAATATAGTCCTTGTTGGGGTGTCACCACCTACAAAGTTGTGATACTCCCTTACACCAAAGTAATGTCCGATCATTACCCTATAAAATGTGAAGTTCTGACTCATTGTCAACAAACTACTAATAACCACTGCTCTAGCAGCAGCAACATTAATGCTTCCACAACTATGACTCTTGCTGGCCTACTGCCTTCGGTAATGGCACCATTCCCAAATTATGTGGGCTCTATTGATAACCTCACTAACAACTTTAACGATGCCCTGCGCGACACCATTGATAGTATAGCACCGCTAAAGCTAAAAAAAAAAAAAAGGCCTCAAAAAGGCGTATCCCCTGGTTTACAGAACAAACTAGAGCTCTTAAACTATCATGTAGAAAGCTGGAACGCAAATGGCATGTGACTAAATTTGATGTTTTCAATCAAGCATGGAGTGATAGTTTAATAACTAATAAATGCATGCTTACCTTAGCTAAAGCTAATTACTACTCCAATCTCATCAACCTCAATAAAAACCATCCTAAATATTTGTTCAGTACAGTAGCATAGCTAACCCAACAAGGGACTCCTCCCAGTAGCTCCACCAACTCGGCAGATGACTTTATGAATTTCTTTAATAAGAAATTGAGCACATTAGAAAAAAGATTAAAGATAACGAGTCCCAGCTACAACTGGGTTCTATTAACACAGATACGAATGTATGTAGGACGGATAATGCCCTACAAAATGTTCTCTCTCTTTTTGATGAAATAACATTAGAGAAACTCCTGCGACATGTAAATGGGACAAAACAAACAACATGTTTACTTGACCCACTTCCTGGGAAACTTATCAAGGAGCTGTTTGTAATATTAGGACCATCAGTGCTAAATATTATAAACTTATCACTTTCCACCGGCACTGTTCCCCTAGCATTCAAAAAAGCGGTTATTCATCCTAACCTCGATCCTGATCTCATGGCAAACTACCGGCTACCATCTCACCTTCCCTTTATCTCGAAAATCCTAAAAAAAATTGTTGCACAGCAGCTAAATGAACACTTAGCATCTCTGTGAACCCTTTCAGTCCGGTTTCAGGGCAAATCACTCTACGGAGACAGCCCTCGCAAAAGTGATCTATTGCTAACAATGGATGCTAATGCGTCATCCATGTTGCTGCTACTTGATCATAGCGCTGCTTTCGATACCGTTGATCATAACATTCTATTAGCACATATCATACATGTATTAGTAAGTCAGACTTAGCCTTTTCTTGGTTCAACCCCTATCTTACTGACAGAATGCTGTGTGTCCCCCATATAAATGTGACCTTGGAGTATGTTAAGGCAACGTGCAGAGTTCCACATGGTTCGGTTCTTGGTCCTGCACTCTTCAGGATGACATCATACACAAATACAGTGTTAGCTTTCACTGTTATGCTGAGGTTTGATGGGCCAAAGGTGAACTGTATGGCGAGATCACATATCAAAGCCAATAAATGTCGCAGGACAAGTCAACAACTTCTGCCCACTACCTCCATTGATGGCTCAATTTGATAACATAATTTCATAGTGCTTTTTAGTGCTGAAAAATAAATAACAGTTTAAATATTTAATAAAAAAGTATATAAATTACAATTCACATTGTATTTAGTATTTTTGGCACACGAAAAAATATGGGAGCCTGTTTCCGCCACAGAAAAAATATCCCCAAGGTAAGTATTAATTATCAGATTAAAAAAAGTTGAAATCTTGAGATAAAAATAAATAATCACAATTATCAGATTAAAAGCATGGAAGCCCGCTTTCGCCACTTAAAAAGAAATACTCCAACGATAAAAAGTCATAACTATGAGATAAAGAGTCAAAATTAAGAGATGAGATTAAAAGTCATAATTAGGAGAGAAAATGTCGTAATTATAAGATAAAAAGTCAAAATTATTATATAAAGGTCGAAATTATGAGACAAAAAGTCAAAATTATGAGATAATTAAATCTAAATTATGCTGTAGTCACAATTATGAGATAAAAAGTCAAAGTTATGAGATAAATCATCATGGAATAAAGAAAAGGATATTTTTAGATATAAAGTCATAATTACGGGATAAATCGAAATTATGAAATAAGTCATAAATATGATATAAATGGTCGAAATTGTAAGATATAGGAGTCAAAATTATGAGATAAAAAAGTAAAAACTAGGAGATAAAAAAGTCGAAATTATAAGACACTCGTAAATACGAGACCCATCCATCCATCCATTTTCTACCGCTTATTCCCTTTGGGGTCGCGGGGGGCGCTGGAGCCTATCTCAGCTACAAGACCATACGTCGAAATTATGGGATACTTACGAGACAAAAAGTTAATAGACAAAAAGGCAAAATTATGAAAAAAAGCCATAACTAACAGATAAAAGTGTCATAATTATGAGATTAGAAATCGAAATTATGGGTTAAGAAAAATCGAAATTATGACTCATAAAATGGGGGGGGGGTGGTGGTAGGGGGCGTGGCTAAGAGGGGAGGAGTATATTTACAGCTAGAATTCACCAAGTCAAGTATTTCATATATATATATATATATATATATATATATATATATATATATATATATATATATATATATATATATATACATATATACATATATATATAAGAAATACTTGACTTTCAGTGAATTCTAGCTATAAATATATATTTCTTTTTTTGTATATATATATATATATATATATATATATATATATATATATATATATATAAGAAATACTTGAATTTCAGTGTTCATTTATTTACACATATACTTGTTGAGTTAAGGGTTGAATTGTCCATCCTTGTTCTATTCTCTGTCACTATTTTTCTAACCATGCTGAACATGATGATGCATTGCTGTGTGGCACGCACAAAAGTGCTTTCATCAAATGCACTAGATGGCAGTATTGTCCTGTTTAAGAGTGTCACAACATTGCTGTTTACGGCAGACGAACTGCTCTAGGGTAGACCAAAACGTGACTGCTGAGTGCGCCTGAATTTCGGGAGATTTTCGGGAGATAATTTGTCCCGGGAGGTTTTCGGGAGAGGCGCTGAATCTCGGGAGTCTCCCGGAAAATCCGGGAGGGTTGGCAAGTATGGTGTTAAATTAAATTATAAGTGGGTCTGCAACAGACGCCACCATGCAGTCCGGTGGGCCAGCAGACGCCACCATCATCTCCGGTGGGTCTGCAACCTATGGCGACATCATCTCCGGTGGGTCTGCAACCTACGGCGCCATCATCTCCGGTGGGCCGGCAGACGCCACCATCTTCTCCGGTGGGTCTGCAACAGACGCCGCCATCATCTCCGGTGGGTCTGCAACAGACGGCGCCATCATAGCCAAGTTTGTTCTCCGCCTTGTGCGCGCCTTTTTATACCCTTTTGTTTGTTGTTGTTTTAGTGTTAAATTAAATTATGTTTTCCTGCACCAAGCCTGCCGTCTCTGCATCTTGGGGTTCGTCACCAACACAGTGTGACAGACAGAGTCGAAATTAAAAAGTCGGAATTATTGAGTATAAAATCATAATTAGGAGATAAAAAATACAATTAAGAGATTAAAACATGTGAAATTATGCGATTAATCGAAATGATAAAATAACAAATCTTAATTATGAAATAAAAAGTCAAATTTATAAGATGAAAAGTAATAATCATGGGAAAAACTGTCAAAATTAAAAGATACAAAACATAACCAAGATATTAAAAGTCGTAATCGTGAGATCAAAAGTAGTAATTATGAAACAGGCTTCCAAAACTGTTCCATAGTGTATATATCTGCAGATTGAGAAAATATGGCTTCACGGTGGCAGAGGGGTTAGTGCATCTGCCTCACAATACGAAGGTCCTGAGTAGTCTTGGGTTCAATCCCGGGCTCGGGATCTTTCTGTGTGGAGTTTGCATGTCCTCCCCGTGACTGCGTGGGTTCCCTCCGGGTACTCCGGCTTCCTCCCACCTCCAAAGACATGCACCTGGGGATAAGTTGATTGGCAACACTAAATTGGCCCTAGTGTGTGGATGTGAGTGTGAATGTTGTCTGTCTATCTGTGTTGGCCCTGCGATGAGATGGCGACTTGTCCAGGGTGTACCCCGCCTTCCGCCCGATTGTAGCTGAGATAGGCTCCAGCGCCCCCCGCGACCCCAAAGGGAATAAGCGGTAGAAAATGGATGGATGGATGGGCTTATGCCAACCCTCCCGGATTTTCCGGGAGACTCCCGAAATTCAGCGCATGTATATTCATTAAAACACCTTTAACATGTAAACAAAAACGGCAAAATAAATAAATATAAATGATATACTGTATATATCAATGTATGTGTATATATGTGTATATATATATATATATATATATATATATATATATATATATATATATATATATATATATATATATATATATATATATATATATATATATATATATATGATATGTGTGTGTATGTAACTCAGTACTTGAGTAGTTTTTTCACAACATACTCTTTAGTTTTACTCAAGTAAATATTTGGGTGACTACTCATTACTTTTACTTGAGTAATAAATCTCTAAAGTAACAGTACTCTTACTTGAGTACAATTTCTGGCTACTCTACCCACCTCTGCTCACTGAACCCTCGACGTCGGCGAACGACGCAGCCAGCTACTCATCATGGGGCCGGGGGGAGGGACTGAGCGAACGATTCGTTCACTGCGGATTAACGACATGAATCACTCAGTGAACGACAGAATCAGGACTCGTGAACCTACTGACACAGAGAACTGACTGTGTCGCGGGGGAGGACGTCACATTGAGGCTCTCGTTCAGTCACTGTGCGCGTCGTTCATTGGGTGCTGAGGGCTTGTGTCGTTCGCAAACTGACACACACCGAGATCTGCCGCTGGGGTAGCTGTTACTGACTGACTCATGATTCGCCAACCTGCACACAGAACTGCTGCTGCAGAAGTGATTCAGGTTCATGTACTGAACTGTGCTGACTGTGGCGCTGTCAGTCACTCACTGACTGGTGTACTGCCTGCACAGCTGTGTAGGGACTCGCGTTCACCCTATTTGCTGCTTCTCCCGCGAATGTCTGCACTGTACTGTACTACGCACCCCCCCCCCCCCCCCCCTCCTATTTTTCTTTGTTCTTTTGGGGGGGGGGATTTGGTGAACAAATTTTTGGAACGACTCAATTTAAGGAACTGATTCTAGTGATTCAGTACAGTCAAAAGAACTGCCGATCCCATCACTACTTGATACATATTGACGATGACCCGCCCTGCTATACTTCTGATTGACCCTGAGCATTTTTCGCCTGACCAATCAGAAAGGAGGGGCCGTCTAAGCATACCCGCCCCCAAAGTGCCAAAACGAAACATGACAGCGCACAGACCGAGACGGCGCACGCGCAAAAGGGTGTCGTGCGCGCACGAAGTGGAGAATCAGCGTGCGATAACAGTTTTTATGCGCTTGGATTTTTGGCACTAATGTGACGCCATAGGTGCGCGCCTGTGCAATTGCGCACTGCTCAAGCGTCCTCTGCGCACAGCAAATATATGCCACGCACAAAATCAAATTAAAAAATAAGCGCATAACAATTTTCGACACACGGACACGACAAAGAACACAGTTTTCGTCATCAATGTTCAAATATTATAGCGTCTGTCGAGACGCTTTGAGGACACAAATTCCATCCATCACTTTACTGAGCAAAACTCTTTATTGTCGGCCATAAACACATCACCAAAACATTGGTAAAAAAAAAGTATATCTAGCAAAAGTGGTCATTTTCTGCAGTACAAACCAGACCAAAAGCAACTTTGTTATATCAACAGCAGCCGCTCGCTCTTTCTCACTTGCGCCAACACATGCACATATGGCACTTAGCCAGTGATGCGTTTACAGCCACACAAAAAGTCGGACAACTCCAACACCACACATAAAGTGTCATTCCAGGTCGTTACACTATGATTTACCAATCAAATGTGTGCTTATTCTACTGTCATTTATTAGGAATCTTAATTTATAAATATTAATCATGAAATGCTGTTAGTATATTAAATAAATACTAATAAAAATATATTTTTTACAAACAGGAAGTTGCAGGAATGTACACATGATCCCCTGCTTACATCTCATTGTGCAACATGTGAATGTTTTAATGGGAACTAAATGCAATGTCTGAAGGGGGTACAAGTTATTTCCAAAGCAGGACCTCGTATACCCAGACAAACAATACAAGTACACAGTTCATGAAAAACAATATTTTTTGTTATTGTCATTGTAAGTGGGCCTAAACACTTATATTAGAAAATAACCTCATGGAAATGACTGCTGTCATTTGATTATAATAATAAGAGAATGTTGTCTGTCTATCTGTGTTGACCCTGCAATGAGGTGGGGACTTGTCCAGGGTGTACCCCGCCTTCCGCCCGAATGCAGCTGAGATAGGCTCCAGCACCCCCCACGACCCCGAAAGGGACAAGCGGTAGAAAATGGATGGATGGATGAAAATTGAACTTGTTATTTAGTCAGGTTTGGGACAGGTGTGCTGCTGGTGTAGCCACAGTGTGCACGTCTGATGCTGTTCACATGGGCTCCACTGAATGCTCAGGGAGTTTTTGCGTTTGCTCACACACATGAAAAATTAGAAGGAACATTGCGTGCGAGTGGTAATACGAATGAAGGAAGAATTAATTAATTCCCCCAAAAAACAGCGGGGGGTCCATCGTCTCGCGGTGGTTTGGCTTCAAGTGGGAATATGTCGAACAGACAACCATCATTTGTCAAGTGTGGAGCAAAAGCGTTGCTATAAAAAGTAGCATTACTGCTAATATGTAGCATCATTTGAAAAGTCACCTGCTAGAGAATGAAGAGTGTTTGAAACTCCGCACGTCAACATCTCCATTCGGTGCCACACGCCCACACCATCAAAATGCCGTGGCAAACATTTCCAGTTCAACACCGTATGAAAAAAATAGGGATTTTTTTTTGTTGTGATTTCCTTCTCTGCATGAAAGTTTAAAAGTAGCATATATTAATGCAGTATGAAGAAGAATGTTTTAATGTAGACACATAGAATCATCATACTGCTGTAATTATATGCATCAAGTGTTCATTCAAGGCTAAGGCAAAATATCGAGATATATATTGTGTATCGCGATATGGCCTTAAAATATTGCGATATTAAAAAAAGGCCATATCGCCCAGCCCTAGTTCAATGATGCCATTTTTGTTTGTCATGTATAATTTTGTCTATTTTGTGTTCATCCTTGAATAAACAGGTCAGTTTCTTGTTACCAACCATTGTGTATTATTCAAACTCCCCTAATTCAGCTGGCTAGTTGTTATCAAGAGTACTAAAACCCTTTTCACATGATTCTGACAACTAAGTAGGCTAAATAACTTTAAACTTTAATACATGCTCGGATAGGCCAGTATTGGCCAGTATCGGTATTAGATCAGAAGTGCAAAAACAACATCGGTATCGGATCGGAAGTGCAAAAACCTGGATCGGGACATCCCTAATATATATATATATATAAATATATATATAAATATATATATATATATATATATATATATATATATAAAACAGGGCAGCACGGTGGAACAGGGGTTAGTGCATGTGCCTCACAAAACGAAGGTCCTGAGTAGTCCTGAGTTCAATCCCGGGCTCGGGATCTTTCTGTGTGGAGTTTGCATGTTCTCCCCGTGACTGCGTGGGTTCCCTCCGGGTACTCTGGCTTCCTACCACCTCCAAAAACATGCACCTGGGGATAGGTTGATTGGCAACACTAAATTGGTCCTAGTGTGTGAATGTGAGTGTGAATGTTGTCTGTCTATCTGTGTTGGCCCTGCGATGAGATGGCGACTTGTCCAGGGTGTACCCCGCCTTCCGTCCGAATGCAGCTGAGATAGGCTCCAACACCCCCGCGACCCCAAAAGGGACAAGCGGTAGAAAATGGATGGATATATATATATATATATATATATATAGAAATACTTCAATTTCAGTGTTCATTTATTTACACATATACACACACATAACACTCATCTACTCATTGTTGAGTTAAGGGTTAAATTGTCCATCCTTGTTCTATTCTCGGTCACTATTTTTCTAACCATGCTGAACACCCTCTCTGATGATGCATTGCTGTGTGGCACGCACAAAAGTGCTTTCATCAAATGCACTAGAGTCTGGAATCTTCCATCTCTCCCTAGCATGGCCCAAAACCGGTCAATCTTTGCTTCCTGAGGAAATCTTCACTGCCAAGCACTTGGTAGTCCACTACTTCTTCCCGGAGGGTATCCAGGTCCAATCGCAGCTGCGGCTTGGAACTTACAAGCGTATTTCTTCATCTTACTCGTCATCGCCACGGCTGTATCTTCCTCGTTCTTCTGCTTCGTCTCCTTGTTGTGTGCGCAGTTGTGCACTGCACTCTCTAAAAGCCGTAGATGTTATTGTCACATATGCATGTACAGTAGATGGCAGTATTGTCCTGTTTAAGAGCATCACAACATTGCTGTTTATGGCAGACAAACTGCTTTACGGTAGACGAAAACGTGACTGCTGTTGTTGTGTGTTGTTACCGCACTGGGAGGACGTTAATGAAACTGCCTAACAATAAACCCACATAAGAAACCAAGAACTCGCCCTCGATCATTCTACAGTCATAACGTGATTGGGCAGGCACGCTGTTTGTATTGTGGGAAAGCTGTCCTCACTCAGGTCCGCATGGAGCTGGAGGGGGCGTGGCCTCCAGCTCCGCCTGAATTTCGGGAGAAAATTTGTCCCGGGAGGTTTTCGGGAGAGGCATGTTTAACACATATAGATTCCTTTCTTTCATGTTGACAAGAATATAAGTTGGTGTATTACCTGATTCTGATGACTTGCATTGATTGTAATCAGACAGCAGTGCTTAACGTCCACGTTTTCAAATGCAGGAGAAAAAAAGTTCCTCCTTTCTGTCTAATACCACATGAAAGTGGTTGGTTTCTGGTATCTTATATGTCCAGCTTCCATATTCGTTTTAACACACTTTACAAGAAATACATTGGCGGCAAATTCCGTAGCTTGCTAGCTTGTTTGCGCTGGCTTTCTGAGACTCTTATTTTGAAAGCGCAGGCGCGATGGAGCGGCACTTTTATTGTGAAGACAGGAACTGTACAGTCAGTCTTTAGGCTTGTGACGGGATGTACGTTTGAAATAAAAAAGGGTCTTTTTTCCTTCACACTTTTGATTGATTGATTGAAACTTGTATTAGTAGATTGCACAGTACAGTACATATTCCGTACAATTGACCACTAAATGGTAACACCCCAATAAGTTTTCAACTTGTTTAAGTCAGGTCATGTGACCGCCTGGCTCTGTTTGATTGGTCCAACGTCACCAGTGACTGCATCTGATTGGTGGAACGGAGTCAAACGTCACTAGTGACTGCATTTTATTGGTGGAACGGAGTGAAACGTCACCAGTAAGGCAGGCACTTTGAAGGTCTGTCTGACGGACCAAAACAAACAAAGCGTGCATTAACAGATCGATAAAAATTAGTAGCGAGCTGAATGTAGATAAAAGTAGCGGAGTAAAAGTAGCGTTTCTTCTCTATAAATATACTCAAGTAAAAGTAAAAGTAAGTTGCATTAAAACTACTCTTAGAAGTACAATTTATCCCAAAAGTTACTCAAGTAGATGTAACGGAGTAAATGTAGCGCGTTACTACCCACCTCTGTCAGTGAGTCACAGAATGCGCCAGTTCTACTCATACCGGCATGGTCGCGGCGGAGCTCAACTGAACTGAGAAAGGAATGAATCAGTTCATGAAGTGATTCGGTTCAGTACGTTCACTCAAAAGATTGATTAATGTTGTGTCGTTCGCGAACGATTCGTTTGAACGAACGACACAACATTAGTATCAAGATTTACGGAGGAAGAAGTGGATAAAAAAATGTCGGCTGAAAAAGAGGTAAGTTGAGGGACACAGTTATTTACATTATTGAACTGGTTTGGAGTGATTGTAAGGGTTTACTGACTTGTTAGAAGAATGGAGGCTCCACTGCTATCTTAGTTGAAAACATTAAATGCACTGCACATGAGTTAATAAAAAAAGCACCTGGACTTGCTAGTTCACACAGCATCCCTGCTGTTAGCCATTCATGTGTGTTGTTTCGCTTGTTGCTTGTTTTATTACTTTTCTTCTCATCATAGTCCTAATACTTGTCAAGTATACCGTATTGGCCGGAAACATCCTGTATTTTACACCTCTTTCCTAGCCTGACTAGCCAGCCCATCTCTTTTGCATTCTGTTTGATTGCATTACGAAATTTGAATGTAAATGAAAAATCGTGTGGGCTGGCATTCCAGGCTACCTCTTTCCCGCCATATTAGCTTTTTCTCTTAAATGTCATGTATTTTAATGTAGTAATAATTTAAATACAAGTTAAGAATAAAAAACATTTCTCTGCCTCTCTTTTTCATTAACATGTGAAAAAGAGAAAAGTGTCATATTGGTATTTTGCATTAGCAAATTTAACAGTAATTGTCTTTATGATAGGACTTAATTTGAAATAATATTATCAAGATTGAAGTAGTATATATAACCATTTGGATAAAATATGGTGGGATGACTCAATACAGTTTCCCATTTTTTTAAATCCAAAACTTCACAGGTAAGCCTTATTATAGGGGTGTTGAAAATAAATTGATTCTGGGAGATATGGCAATATTACGTTGCGCGATTCTCGTATCTATTCAAAATGCATCCATATCGAATTTTTTATTTATTTTTTTATTATTATTATTTTGTTATTAGGCCTAAGGAAATTGCTTAAGGTCCCACAGTGAAGGCCCAGAGTGGATTTGAAACTGCAACCCTCTGGTTGCAAGCCCACTTTTATAATCGTTTATATATATATTGCCTTATACTTTAATATCGGGATATATCGTATTATATATGTATTGTATCGTGACCTTTGTATATGAATCGTATTGCCAGATGCCAGGCAATACACACTGCTACCTTACTATATATTAATGTTACGTTGTGTGGCTTGCTATGCTAGATAGAGTTGAAAGAGACTGCACAGCGGCTGGCTTCCTTGCTGCAAGCAGTCCTGCCTGGGGCATCACCTACAAACAGTGAGGATTGTTATGTTCACACTCACATTGTCTATTACCATTTCACCATTCCGTATTGACACAATATTCCTTTACAATTTTTATTATTAAAAACAATTCTAAAGATTCGGAAAACCAAGATCAAAATGACGGACAAGGATTCCGGCAGCAGTCCTTCTCAACAGAGCAGAACATGGCCAGGTTTGTCATAGGCAGACAAAGTTTACCATTATTTTTACAGTTCATTAATGACAAAAAATTTAATTTTGTTTGTAGTTTGAAGTGTTTAACTTTGTTTACCTTGTGCTTCTCTCATGGTGTATTTTTGTCGTATTATATTCTTTTACAGATCCTTCCTAGCACTCTTTAAAAAAAAAGTTATGCAGAACGTAAACACTTTAAAATAGTCATGGAATTTGACCATGACTGTGAGGTTCATTATGGTGCAAATCATACCATCTGCTATCCTGTGGTTATTGCATGTTCCTGCTCAGTTTCATTCCCAGTTGCACACCTGAGAACATATGCAGAGTTCAAAACGGTACTCTCTCAGGTCATTGTCAATGGCTTTGAATTTAGCCGGTATTGAGGGGTTTAAGTTTAAGGAGGAGACCCACTGTGCAATGAGTGGTCCAGAACATGTCTATAAGGCGTCATCAATAAAACCTACAGGAGATGTCCTCAGGGAGGCCACAGTGAAAGCTTTACTATGTCTTTCCATGGAGGTCTTGTCTTGATGTGAAATGAACAGGGGGGAGGGGAATAAAAAATTGTGACTTCACATTGAATCAAATCTAAACCTCCTGCATGACAGGTGAGATGTCTACCGTCTGGACCATCAGTGCATCCGAGGTAACATTGAGTCTTGTAAGCATCACATCACAGATATGAGATGGTTACTAAGGTATTGTAAAACTCAATGTTACTAAGGATGCACTGGTGGGTGAGTGGTAGGAGTCCCACTTGTCATGCAGGAGATTTAGGTTCGATTCAATGTAAGTAGAGAGATGATGCCTTGGAGATGTGTTTTGGATCAGTCTTTGCTCAGTGGGAATGAATGAACTCCAAACTCATTGTATGCGCAGTCGTTTCACATGTTCATGGCAGACAATGTATAGTTGTTCATTAGTCAAGTTTGGGTCAGTCGGATCAATGAGAGTTTAGAGTTCATTCAGCTCCTCCTCAGTTAGAGGGCAATCATATTCAGGCACCACAATGTCAGTTTCAGGTTCCGAGTCGTTGCCATTG
The DNA here is from genome assembly GCF_033978685.3 of Nerophis lumbriciformis. Taxonomy (NCBI): domain Eukaryota; kingdom Metazoa; phylum Chordata; class Actinopteri; order Syngnathiformes; family Syngnathidae; genus Nerophis; species Nerophis lumbriciformis. The sequence continues at coordinate 8,318,014 of NC_084586.2, read as the reverse complement.
TAATCAGCCGCAGTCTCCCAATCAATGTCCGGCTCTTGAAGATCCTATGTGCCAAAAGAGAGTATTTTAGTTTACACAGATCATTACAGTGTATGGTTGTTATTTATTTTCAAGGTGTTCCATTCTTCCTGGATCTTTGTTAAGTAAACGCTAATTCAATCCTCGTGTTTTGATTGTTTTCTTTTTTTTTAGCCACAAAAATACTGTCGACAAAACACTTACTGCAATGTTCTCAGAATGAGCATCACTGTTGTTCAACATCTGTTTAATTCCCACATCCGCATAGGACTTCGGTTTCCCTCAGTGCGCATTGGATGGTGGTTCCAGCCTTCAGTGAAGATCTCCAAGTCTTTTTTGAGTCTTGGAAGAAATGCGTAGTGGACACAGAATATGTCGTCTATGGACGAGATGTCCAGTATGTCATTTTTTTCAAGAGAGTACAGAAGGTTGGAATACTTGAACGATACAGAGATCCACAAATCTCGCTATAACCGCTCTATCCTATTGAGGGTCACAAAAACATAAAAATTGAATTTCCATGAAGGCAAACATGATATTGTGTTAATAAGTGAAAGCTAGAGGAATTGTACCTTTGATTGTGGACACTCTTTCCCGAGATGAAACTTCCACGATTGTTGCCACGGACTGTGAACATAAACCGGGCGATGTCCACGTTCTCTACTCCCTGGTCAGCTCGTACCCTGAAATTGGTTAAAATGGAGGAATCAACAGAACAATGTATTTGTAACTTTTGTACATGAGTACACTCAGTGCCGGCCCAAGCCTCCATGGGGCCCTAAGCAAAATTTGATTTTGGGGCCCTCTATTTCTGCCAATAATATTGATTGTTGATCATTCACACACCTACTATAAACTCATTGCGGCTCTGGCAGTGTTGTTTACATTATCCTATTGTCAGCCTGGCATGTCTTTACAAATGACATGTAATTTCTAAAGATATGGGGGTGGCCCAGTTAAGAACATAAATAATACCAATGAATGAACGAATGATGTCCAGAGTGCCACATATGGTTCCTAATCTTAAAATGTAGAAAACATTCAGCCTGGGGTTGAACAGTCCAAGTGATAAAGCTTTGTATTTACAGTAAAAGTGTAATCTTGTCTCATCAGTCTTGTACATATTAGTCTTTAATTACTAGTTTATATTTTTAGTTAATTGTTCATATTTAATGTTTACTTTGTACAAAGAGAGCGCAGTCTACTGAAGTTAAATTCCATGTGTGTTAAACATAACTGGACAATAAAGCTGATTCTGATTCACTTTATTATTTTTGGTAACAAAAACCTGAAACAGCAATGTGCAAAAATGTTGACCTAAAATTGTGTTTTTGTACAATAATATATCTTTGATCATTTAGAAATCATCAGTCAGACTACATGCAAAAAATAGAAAAATAAGAATTTTTTGTTAATTGCTTTTGGGGGCCCCCTGGTGGCCGCGGGGCCCTAAGCAAGCGCTCAGTACGCTTATGCCTTGGGCCGGCTCTGAGTACACTATCCGATTCGTATTTTCAACATTAACAAATGTGCCCAGTAATAATAGTATGCATATAAAGTCCCCTTTTTGGTTACAGCTAAAAACATGCAGTGAGACAATAGCAAGGAATCATGAGCAAAGAATATGAACTGTGTGGAGAAATGGCATAAAATATGTTCCTGTCTTAGTTTTTTTAATCAAATAGTACAAGCACTTAATGCTGTTGTTCAGCCAAAGGATGGGGTACATAATATTATATTTGTATCTGTCATTTCTGAAAATTGCCAATATACATAGCATTGTAATAATCTGAATAACACTACCTTGAGGGTAAACCATGTTGTTGAGTGGCCTCCAGAAAGAAGTGAAATGCTGTTGAAGCACAGTTGTTGGTCGCTGCATTTAAGTACAGTATCTACAAAAGTCAAATAAAATGTAAACAGGTTTAAAGGCATGCGTTTGCACCTGCACCAAGATTACACTTGGAAAATAAAAAAAAGAAAAAGTAAAATAAACAAGATGGCAGTTTGAATACAATATGTGGGCAACTGCCAAATTTGAACAAATGCTTTGGATAAGTTGCCTCAATAATGTGAGATTCTGGCATATTGGCTACAGGGAAGGCGAGGGTGAAATTAAAATTATGTACAAGATCCTGTCCTGGGAGGCTTAAGTACATGGAGCAATTGGATTGAGAATGGTACTATTGTAGCCTCAAAAAAAATTAAAAATGAAACAATCCACAGAAAGACTAATTATTATAATGTAATTTATAAAAAACAAAAATTAGGTTACCGTATTTTCCGCACTATAAGGCGCACCGGATTATTAGCCGCACCTTCAATGAATGGCATATTTCATAACTTTGTCCACCAATAAGCCGCCCCGGACTATAAGCCGCGCCTACGCTGCGCTAAAGGGAATGTCAAAAAAACAGTCAGATAGGTCAGTCAAACTTTAATAATATATTAAAAACCAGCGTTCTAACAACTCTGTTCACTCCCAAAATGTACGCAAATGTGCAATCACAAACATAGTCAAATTCAAAATAGTGCAAAGCAATAGCAACATGATGTTGCTCGAACGTTAATGTCACAACACACAAAATAAACATAGCGCTCACTTTCTGAAGTTATTCTTCATTCGTAAATCCTTCGTCTTCGGTGTCCGAAGTGAAAAGTTGGGCAAATTTACGATCCACTGGCAGATGTTGGCGTCGTCTGGCGCTGCCTCCTCGTCTTAGTGAAGGTGTGTTCGCCTTCTGTCATCCATTGTTCCCACGCAGTTAGCAGTCTAGCTTCGAATGCCCTGTTGACACCAATATCTAGCGGCTGGAGGTCTTTTGTCAATCCACCCGGAATGACGGCGAGTATTGAATTAAGCGCGTAAGCGTGTCTCTCAATGTGCTGTTATGAGCTAGCAAATATAACAACTACACTACCCAGCATGCAACGATAGTTACGAGCATGCGCGGTAGCCCTGAGAAGCGTTGTATGCTGGCAGTTAGAATGTGGTTATGAGCACGCTGTGAGTAAACGTTGAGAACTCAGTTAACACGCCTCGTCTGCATTATTTATAATTAGACAGACAACACACTTAATAGGAGCCATTTTGGGGTCTTTACATAAACACACAAATGGAAATGAAACGTCACATATCCCAGCATGCACCGCGCGCTTCTTCGTCATCCACTGTTCCCACGCAGTTAGCAGTCTAGCTTCGAATGCCCTGTTGACACCAATATCTAGCGGCTGGAGATCTTTTGTCAATCCACCCGGAATGACGGCGAGTATTGAATTAAGCGCGTAAGCGTGTCTCTTAATGTGCTGTTATGAGCTAGCAAATATAACAACTACACTACCCAGCATGCAACGATAGTTACGAGCATGCGCGGTAGCCCTGAGAAGCGTTGTATGCTGGCAGTTAGAATGTGGTTATGAGCACGCTGTGAGTAAACGTTGAGAACTCAGTTAACACGCCTCGTCTGCATTATTTATAATTAGACAGACAACACACTTAATAGGAGCCATTTTGGGGTCTTTACATAAACACACAAATGGAAATGAAACGTCACATATCCCAGCATGCACTGCGCGCTTCTTCTACGGGGAAAAAAGATGGCGGCTGTTTACCGTAGTTGCGAGACCTAAACTTTATGAAAATGAATCTTAATATTTATCCATATATAAAGCGCACCGGGTTATAAGGCGCACTGTCAGCTTTTGAGAAAATTTGTGGTTTTTAGGTGCGCCTTATAGTGCGGAAAATACGGTACCTTTCTCGAAAAACCATCGATTCCTCCAAATATGACAATGTTGTATCTGAGAAGCAAACATACAACTTGAATTTAGTCATTTACGATTTGTACACAATACAGTGTACAAACAGTGAAATCTGGTTTAAGTGGGTAAAGGTCCAGAATAATGCATACGAATAAAAATATTCCATATATTATGTGAAATTACATATCCCCATGATGGATAGTCACTGTACAAATGAGAACTGGTTGATTATCAGATTACATATATATAAACATCTTCAATACAAACCTGATCAACTTGTGATTTGTGTCCACATGTACCAGGGACAAGGGCCCTGGTACAGAGTAAACTCTGCATATGACACAGCCAAGACTGGACAGTCTTGAGATGATACCTATGGAATCAACTCTGTGCATGCAGGCAGGAACTCTTCTCCATGGAACTCTGTGTCCCAGAGAATCCAGTCGGCCTTTTACCATCCTGTAGCCTGCATTTGGTAAATCACGCTTAATGTCAGAAACCAAATAGTCAAGCTCAGCATCGGTGATGGGACTATACATGGCCCTGACAGAAAGCTCATTCTCTCTCATCCTTTGATAGATTGTCCTTCTTGAAACACCCATCAGTGTGGCTATGCAAAGCACAGGAAGGTGTACGCCAAGCAGTTCCTTCAAATGCTGTTCATCGACCAAAACTTTGGGGCGTCCTTTGGTGCCTGTCTTCTCCACTGTGACATCTGGGGCTGGATGTTCCAGTTGTGCTTTCACAAGTTCAAAGAGTTCCTGCAAAGTCTGGATAATAGCAGCTGGTACTTGAATGTGGTTGGATAGGGCCTGCAGAAGATACAGCTCCTGTCGACATACAAATTCTAAAAAGTCCAAATTTAGTGGAGTTGTGGAAAATGCCAATTGAATTTTATTCTAAAAGTCTTTGAAGAAGGTAATGTCTCATCTGTTGAGAGAACATCACATAGTTAGTGAAGTGTCAAGATCAATATCTCTCTTTTCATACACATACAACCAGTCGACAGATGTCAGTCAATGATGGAAATTATATTTTCAAATATGTTTTCTTTCCTCACTTGTCTGTTTAAAAAAATATTTTTATTGATTTAATATTTGTATATGTAAATATTGAATGTATGCCACAATGTGGGACTATTAATTTTCTTTCCTCTATCTACTTTAAGTTTACACCAGAGTTTACCGAACCCACTTATCTATGCGTACTTCGTATCAGGACCACATGATTAGCATATGGGCCTAATTATTGATGTTATGATTGCAATTACTATTTTAGTAGAATAATGAATGACAGGTTATCACTACAATTAATGAATATGGTTTTAATATTACTATAAAAAGTATTTACGTTTCTGCAATTTTCCAAACTATGGAAAATGACATATTAGCCCAGATCAGTATAGATGGCAAAGTTAAAAATATGTATTTAAAAAAACAACAACAAAAAAAGCTAGCTCCATACATTAGGCAAATTAAATCTGAGAGATAATAGTGTAAGACTTATTTGTTCAGCGATGATAGCCCCATGAAAACGTGATTTCCTTTCATCTTAATCCCAGGGACCTGCCATGGACTTTTCATCATAGATATGAATAAACACTCGATGTTTCTCCAGCGTAGCGGCCATCTTAACTCGGACAGCTGTTCACGATCATTTTATTGATGTCAATGGTATATGTACTATTTAAATATACATATACATACAATACTCTGACATTTATAACAAATCGAACTGTTTGGAAATTAGTTGAAAATTGAACAAGTTATGGTTATTTAAATAGTACATGTTCCTGGTCATATGAAAAATGCTCAGAGCCAATAGGGGCCGTCTAAGCATACCCGCCCCCAAAGTGCCAAAACTAAACATGACAGCGCGAGGAGAGATGCCAGGAGTACACTAGTGATGGGATCGGCAGTTCTTTTGACTGTACTGAATCACTAGAATCAGTTCCTTAAATTGAGTCGTTCAAAAAATGTGTTCACCGAATCCCCCCCCCCCCCAAAAAAAAATAGGGGGGGGGGGGGGGGGCGTGCGTAGTACAGTACAGTGCAGACATTCGCGGGAGAAGCAGCAAATAGGGTGAACGCGAGTCCCTACACAGCTCTGTGCATGCAGTACACCAGGCAGTGAGTGACTGACACAGAGCCACAGTCAGCACAGTTCAGTACGTGAACCTGAATCACTTCTGCAGCAGCAGTTCTGTGTGCAGGTCGGCGAATCATGAGTCAGTCAGTAACAGCTTCCCCAGCGGTAGATCTCAGTGTGTGTCAGTTCGCGAACGACACAAGCCCTCAGCACCCAATGAACGACGCGCACAGTGACTGAACGAGAGCCTCAATGTGACGTCCTCCTCCGCGACACAGTCAGTTCTCTGTCAGTAGGTTCGTGAGTCCTGATTCTGTCGTTCACTGGGTGATTCATGTCGTTAATCCGCGGTGAACGAATCGTTCGCTCAGTCCCTCCCCCCGCACCCATGATGAGTAGCTGGCTGCGTCGTTCGCCGACGTCGAGGGTTCAGTGAGTCACAGAATGCGCCAGTTCCACTCATACCGGCATGGTCGCAGCGGAGCTCAACTGAACTGAGAAAGGAACGAATCAGTTCATGAAGTGATTCGGTTCAGTACGTTCACTCAAAAGATTTGTTCGTTCGAACGAATCGTTCGCGAACGACACAACATTAGAGTACACAGAGAGAACACAGACCGAGACGGCGCGCGTGCAGAAAGGCGCAGCGCGCGCGCACAAAGGCACCACGCACGCGAAAAAGGGTGTCGTGCGCGCACGAAGTGGAGAATCAGCGCGCGATAACAGTTTTATGCGCTTGGAATTTTGGCACTAATGTGACGCCATACGCACCTTAGAGGGAACATTGCAGTCGCACGGCTGCGCTAGCATCACAGCTAACGTTAGTCGTGCTGCTACCTCTCTGCTGGGAGAGGGCGTATACGTATGTGACGTATGACGTGACAGTATGTGACGTGTGTAAGAAGGTGCGCTTGCTGTCTGTGAGAAGGAGACACAGGAAAGAGTGAGAAGAGCCTGTCAATGCCAGCAGCTAAAAGCAACTGCGCGAGAATCCACAGACCTGTGGATGTGTTGAAGGTGTGCTGGAAAATGCGGGAAATTAGGGAGCAGCAGAAAAGTGGAATGTATTATTTAAATCGGTGCGTTGGAAAACACGGACCGGAGTTTTTTTTAAACTGGATCTGGATCGGCATTTTCCCATGCTTTGCCGATACGCATTTTTTGGCAAATATCGGCGGCCGATCCGATCCAAATATCGGATCGGGACATCCATATATATATATATATATTACAGTGACGTGCAGTCACTGGAGGCAGGTGAGGCGGGGCCTTACCTGCCATCATGGAAAGAAACAAAATGTAAAAAGAAAAAAAAAAAATTAAATTGTTATATGTATCCAGTGATTATACTATAACGTTATTTTCCATTTAACTTCACCAGTTTTAGATTATTTTTATTCAAAATCGCTGAATTTTCACATTTTCCGTTCAAATACTGAGAAGAGACGGTGCGGTGAACAGCAGCCAGTTGAGGCACACCACTGAGTTGTGCCTCAACATGGATTGCGCAATGACGGTTAACTGCTGGCCTGCTGTGCAGTGAGACCGTATTGCTATATGAACTATATTATACATTTCCATAGTTTAGTTAGCTGAGGTATATAATGTACAGTGTATTTTGTCAACAACTGTATGTGTGTAAAGTATTTCTTGTGCTGAGCAATCATAAAACTGCTGCGAAGACGCACTGTGTGAGGCTCGCAGTAATCCCGCCTTCCCGCGCAGAATGCACCCCCCGACGGGAGCGCCACACCAACCAAAGCCCACACCCAAACCCTCCACGTGCAAGACCGAATCCACCCAAAAAAAGTCACTTAACAAGAAGCCAAAAAGTGCAAAAACAAAAATGCTCGCGCCGGAGGAGCCGTGAACGACTGCAGGGACACAACATTAGGTACACCTGCAGACTGCATCACGGATTTCATATTTCATTCATTCACAACTCCTCCAACACGAACACCACTGTTCCCGCACTTATAAGTAAAGGTAAGACCATAATAACGTTTTTTTTTATTAAATGTGCTTTTTTGTGTGCTACAGTTTGTATGTGTGAAGTTAAAGTTAAGTTAAAGTACCAATGATTGTCACACACACACTAGGTGTGGTGAAATGTGTTCTCTGCATTTGACCCATCCCCTTGATCACCCCCTGGGAGGTGAGGGGAGCAGTGGGCAGCAGCGGCGCCGCGCCCGGGAATCATTTTCAGTGATTTAACCCCCAATTCCAACCCTTGATCCTGAGTGCCAAGCAGGGAAGAATGCTGGTATGAGCTTTTAAACATAACCCGTTAACTACTGCCAATCAAATGGTGAATAAGATACTCTTTAGGGTTCATATGTTTGTAAATCTGACTGTGATGAAGTCAGTGCCTCACCAGTCATGAACCTCACCGCACGTCACTGATATATTATATGTATATATATATGAAATACTTGACTTGGTGAATTCTAGCTGTAAATATACTCATCCCCTCTTAATCACGCCCCCCGCCCCCCCAACCCCACCTCCCGAAATCGGAGGTCTCAAGGTTGGCAAGTTTGCGGATAGCCCTCCCACGATGCATTGCAGTCGCAATAACCCGGAAAAGAAAACAGAACGTAGCTCTGCCCAAAAAAAAAAATCAGTATGTTTTTGTATTTTTTTTAAATTCATACTCAGTTGTATGTGCGTTTAATTGAGTCACAACACCACGAAACAGTTTTTGAGAAGTTTAGAAGTGACGTTCATGCTCTCGGCAGCTTAGGCGGCGCTTGTTAGCATTAGCTAGCGGCTGGCTAACTCCGAGGAGCCAAACAACAGCAGGTTTGTCGACTCCGAAGTGCTGCTGGTTTTGTTTTGGCACAGTTAGTCGTTTAAAGCCACCGAACTCTGCGTGAGTTGGCTCCAGTACAGTAGCCAAGAGCGTGTGCTTCCTCCAAGATGAGCTCCGAGGAGGCTGCAGCGCCCACAAAAGCCGTCCCGGATGATGACGGCATGACGTGGTGGTACCGATGGCTGTGCAAGATAGCTGGCGTCCTTGGAGGAATATGTAAGTACATGACAACATGTCGCACTTTTAGTTGCAGATGTGCGTTTGGGTGAATTGGCTCTACTTCAAAATGTGCACTCTTGTGACTGCTTACTTGAAGAGCACTGACTATTAACACTGTATCAGGTTGTAATTACACCAGAAAACAAGGCTTGCAGCCGTGCTATGACACACATCAAGTGGTTCGGCCTCGCTAAACAATAGAGGCGCCATTGCTTATTGTCTCCTCCGCTATGACCACAGTACTGCTGCTGTTGCTGGGCCCCGCCTGTGCGGCCGTATAGGCGGATGGTCCTCAACCTACGGTAGCTGACAGGGACAAGCGTCAGCCGGGTGACCGGCTGCTATAAGAGCCGAGTACAAATATTGAATTGTTAAATAACAAATAATAGATAATGCGAGAGCCTAGTCCAGGGGTCGGGAACCTTTTTGGCTGAGAGCCATGAAAGCCAAATATTTTAAAATGTATTTCCGTGAGAGCCATATAATATTTTTTAACACTGAATACAACTAGATGCGTGCATTTTTAAGTAAGACCAAAATTTTTAGAGTATAATACGTCTCTTATTCTTTTTAATAACATTGTTATTCTGAAGCCAACCAATAATAAATAAGATACTTCTTACCATTAATGCGACTTCTTGAACAGGTGCGGTAGAAAACGGATGGATGGATTAAAATGCATGAGAATGTTTTATATTTTGAACGTTATTTTTAACACTGTGATTACCAGTTGAATTATTCATTACTTATCGTGTTAACTAGGGCTGCAACAACTAATCGATTAAATCGATTAAAATTGATTATCAAAATAGTTGGCGATTCATTTAGTCATCGATTCGTTGGAACTATGCTATGCGCATGCGCGGAGGCTTTTTTGTTTTGTTTTTTGTTTTATAAACCTTTATTTATAAACTGCAACATTTACAAACAGTTGAGAAACAATAATCAAAATAAGTACAAAAACAGTACAAAACAGCGCTGAGGCTACGTCTCATGAGGTGGCGTAAGCTAGCCAATGATGTGTCATGTGCAGCTCACGTGACCACGCCGTCCCCTTTGCTGGAAACATTTGAAAAATGGCGCAGGAAAACAGTACGGATAGTTTAGCGGAGAAACATCTTGAGGTTATTGCTTCAATGGAGAAAAGTGTACGACCTAAGTCGTCAAAAGTGTGGGAACACTTTACTTTAAAGACTTCAAAGAAGAGTGTTTCCTGCAAAATGGCACGGAAGTACAACATTGCTTGAGGAGCAGCTGAAAAGGAAACATGTTGGAGCCATGGATGAAGGGAAGAACTCACAGTACATAACTTTTTAAGTCCATAGTGGCAACAAGCATTCATGAGTTCAGCTTTTTTGTGAGTAACGTTAACGTTATGCCTTTGTTGCAACGCGGGGCTGATAATGTGTCTCCGGCACATTTGACTCCGATTTGAGAGAGAAAGCGCACGGTTACCAATTTGGAAATAAACGTAACGGACAGAAATATCTCAGGTTGGTTTCATAATGGATCAATAAAGCTATATAAATATATTTAGATTTGAGTGACGCTTTAGTATAACTAAACGTTATGAAGGTGCTGGAATATTTCATGCTATTATTCAGAGGCAGCCTAAAATGAATCCTTTATTATTCACAACAGAAACGTGTACAATATCTGATTCAGTTCTGATCTGATGAGTTACATTTCTGTGTTATTATTGGTGTATGCTGCGTCCCCAATGTCCAGAACATGGTGCCAGTATGCTGGTTTTTTTCAATAAAATACTGGAAAGGATAGAAATGTAGTGTGTCTTTTTTATCCGATTATTAATCGATTATTCAAAGTAACAATCGACAGATAAATCGATTTATCAAATTAATCGTTAGTTGCAGCCCTAGTGTTAAGCAATGTCAGCTAAGATTTATCTGAGAGCCAGATGCAGTCATCAAAAGAGCCACATCTGGCTCTAGAGCCATAGGTTCCCTACCCCTGGCCTAGTCCATCGATAAGACAGCGGAGTGTTGTAGGGGGATCTTCTTGCATGTAGACGATTTGAGACGTCACCAACACCGAGAAGTCACCAACTGATGCATTGAAGAGACAGCGAGCGCCTCTTCCAGACTGGTACCGCTACAGAAATGATTTGTGACCAACTGGTACTCTCTCCATACAGGAGAGGGGGGACCGAGCAGAAAAAAAAGCGGCATATCAACTGGTCTAAATAGGGGTCTACTTAAAAAAAGCTATAGTATAGACATGAGTTTTAAGGTGGAATGCTTCTACTAAGGTAGCATTTCTAACTCTGGGAATCACTAATAAGCTGGCGTTCTTGGACTTTTGGGACAGGACATATGGCACAATACAATCAGCCAAAAAAGATGGTGATAGACCCCAAAGAGGTTCATTAGGTCTTCAAAAATGTATGCAATTTGTTATTCTTATAGCCAGACCTGTGTGTTTACTTGACATCACGTGACAACCGCTGAGAAAGGCAACAGTTGTAGCCAAAACCGTCAGGTACAGAAGTAAACACACAGGCCTGGCTGTGAGAATAACAAATTGCATGGTGCTAGACCGTTGAGTATTTTGTAACTAAGTAACAAAACCTTAAGACACCATCTTAAGTGTACCAGAAACCAGTGCAGGTGGGCCAGTATAGGCGTAATATGATCAAACTTTCTTGTCCCAGTCAAAAGTCTAGCAGCCGCATTTTGTACCAACTGTAATTTTTTAATGCTGGACATGGGAAGACCCGAAAATAATACGTTGCAGTTATCAATTAGTGACGTAAGAAACCTATGAATGATCTCTGTGTCACTGCTCCGGTTGTCAGTCGGTTATGTGAACGGCAGTGGCCAGTTTGTTATTGTGTTCCCTGAATTTACACTGAGTAAAATACACTTATACAAAGAAGAAGGTTGCTGTCATTGAATTATCAGGTTTGATGGTTTATTCTTGTTTTAGCATTTATGTAATTGCAGCAATTTACCATTGCATTTGTTTTTAGGCGATAATGTGTACTCTGCCCCTGACAAACACCATATCTCCCAGCGACCTAATAAAACAACATGGTCAGTTTGCTTCTGTATTCGCACTGACACCAGAGTCAAGTGCTTGTGTCACAGACACCACTGCTGCATATTCAATGAGCTTTGTATTTTTCAGCAGGATGGAAACACGTGCATCAAATGTCAATAGACACGACCAAATGTTTATTATTCATCAGAAAAAGCTGTTAAAAAGTGAAAATGTTCCCTTTTGCTTATTTTTCCTCTGCTGAGATCTTCAGTTTGAGTCCAATCCTAACTGTTGTGTTCTGCTCTGTCCTAAATATTGCAGCTTGTGCCATCGCAGGGGTGTGGAACTGCGTCACCGTGAATCCTTTAAACATCGCCGCCGGAGTGTGGATGGTGTAAGTCAGGATCAGGGTCTCAAAGTTGCGGCCTGCGGGCCCATATTTTGTGACCTAAGAAGGTGGTCTGAAATTCACTTTGCACACGTAAAACAGTTGAAAATGTTCCTGTGTCAAACTTTGACCACATGTTTTTTCATCTGGAATGTTTAAAGTGTTCAATATTTGAACTGTCTTCACTTATTATGAACCGCTCTTTGTCAAGGTTGAACGCATTTGTGCTGTTCCTGTGCGAGGTGCCCTTCTGCTGTCAGTTCATCGAGTTCGCCAACGCTATCGCTGCCCGTGCGGATCGCTTCCGACCTTGGCAGAAAGCCTTCTTTTACTGCGGGTGAGAACACAGGGATGTTGCTGAATGAAAGAATGAAATCCAGTGGAACCTCGATTTACGAACTTAATTCCCAACAGGGTTCGTACATCAAAACGTTTGTATAGTGAAGCAAATGTCTCCATAAGAAACAATGTCAATATGAATAATGGGTTCCAGCCTCGACAGAAGTACTTATTTTAGTGAAGGTTTGTACACTTTGAACACAAAATAAAGTGCTGTGCACTACTGTATAGCAAACAAACACTACAAGGGGGTGATGAATCAGCTGTCTTTTTATTAACTACCCGAAACAACAGGTTGCTGCTGTCCTCTGTCAACACACGCAGACACACAGAGCCCATTTGGCGCCCGCACAAAGGATCAGAAATCACAAAAATCCCTGACTATTACAACCATATTGCTACAATAATTAACTTTAAAAAAAGTCAAATCAACTTAGTGTCGAATTTGATGAAGGAGGAATATAGAGCTACAGGAGGGTCAAAAGTACTTGAAAAAATAACTTTGAAACCGAAAGTTAAAGTTTTGATGTTGAATTTTGAAAAATACATCAGTGTATTCCAAATAAGAAGTGAACACAATGTTTTTTTTTTAGTTTGGATATAATTTTGATTCACACTTAAAATTATTTTAAATTAATTATTTTATTTTAATTTTTCACTTTCATGTATTTTGATGTTTAAGCTTGGTTTTTTACACTTAAATTGTTTTTACCAGATTCAAATCCTTTTTTCCCCAGATTCAATACTTGTTTTTTCAGATTCAGACTTTTGACCCTTTTTGTACATGGCGCGCATTCGAGGGGCATTGCCTCCTGACAGACCAATCAGCAAAAGGATAAGGGGTGTCCTCTATCAAATTGCCTTCAGGGAACTTAGGAACTAATTTAGCTCAAGCGAATACTTTTTTTTATTGTATACACCATGTGATTGTAAGGGAAAGATGTAGTGCCAGTGAGACATGAAGGCTGTGTTAAACAGCACTTGGGACAAATAGCAGACTAATTATGCCAGATTATTTCAACATGTTCGTGTGTGCCTTGAAACTAAAGTCTTCTCCTCTGCTGTAAAATAAGTCTACTATAGCATCTTTTTCCAGAAAAGTCCAATCTCATCACAATTAAAACTTTATAGCCTGCTTCTTCAATTCTTCCATACTTGCAAGCCCCATCAATGCACAGAACTCGCAAATATTTTTTTTACTGCCACAGTGATTTTCTTCTTTCCACGCTGGTGTGTTGTCTTTTTAGGACTCATGTTGAGATAGCAAAATTAACAAAACTTGTCAAAAGGGGAACAAACACAAAGGGTACACACGCTAAAGCGCTGAGAAGTGAGTGTGTACTGTGAAGCAAGTGCTACAAAAATGCTGCGTCCTGCTTTTTGCCTGCAGGGGTGAAACAAGATGAATGACTCAATAAAGCTTTTATTGATAAGACATGTTTCGCACAAGGTGGCATATTTGACTCAATGGAAAAGTTTGTAAATATAGGGGTTGGTAAATCGAGATTCCACTTTATAGGAGAAATACTATTCTGATTTGTATGTTTGTTGTTTATGTCCATGGCTGCTCAGGATGGCGCTGTTTCCCGTATTCCTGAGTTTCTCCTTTACCACCTTGTTCGGAAACAGCATTGCCTTTGCCACAGGAGTCCTGTACGGTCTGGCGTCTTTAGGCAAAAAGTAAGACACACCTAATTGAAAAAGCAGCCATTTTGAACTCTAAAATGTGATTGACTGTCTTCTCCTTGTCATGCATTAACGTAGATGCTTATTTAAATCCATCCATCCATTTTCTACCGCTTAAATTCACCTCAAAATGTGTTACCTCCAATTCCTTTTCATAATTTTTTTTAAATAATGTAAAGCCTTTCAGCTTTGATTATAATTTTTTTTTTTTAAACTTCATTGCTAATTCAAAACTAATTTTCACCACACTGCAATTCTAGCCTTAACATTAGATACACCTGCTTTTAAAAAGCCAGTACTGCCCAGTTTTGACTAATTTTCTTGAACAATGTTTGTTTTTGTCGCTTAATATTTTATTTTAGTATATAGTGTAAGATACATTATGTAGTACAGTCAGACGCAAAGTACCACAATGACTTGTTTTCCCTAAATACCACCATTCTGTACAATAAAATGTTCAATATAACAGATTGTAAAATATGATTCCAGAATTAAGTAGCATTATTTTTTAAGCGTTATATAATATATTATTCAATATGCTAAAGTTTATGGGTTTGTGCCAATTGATCGACCAGTCTTGTCTGATTTTCGTGAAAAAGTAGGTGATCCCCATTGCCAATTAATGCCTTTTAATGCCAATCCCCTACTTCTGACACTGTATTAATTATTAGTGCCCCTGCTGACAAGTGGCTAGCAGCTAATTATGTGTCTCCATATAGAGTGTGGAATTTCTCCCCTAACTTAAAAATAATAATTTCCATTACAACAACTACTCTGCATTTCTTAGTAACTTATGTATCCATTATCACTGGAGGACGAGGCTAAACATGTTACACACCGAGAGCAAGTCAGGGGCCTGCATGCTAATGGCTAAGCGAACCACTAACTACCTTTAAGCACCAAGAAATAGTGGCTAGTAAACGTACATGGAGTGTACATGGATGCGTGTAACAGCAGAAAGTAAGCAGCTATTAACATGAAATGAACAAAGGGTTAATAAAACAACAACAGTTTGTGTGCCAGCATTGTCACAGTCAGTCCATAACTTAAGGGGACGGTGAATCAATCACCCATAAATTAGTGGGGTCGATACCTAGGTTACTATCGGTATATGATGGATACTAGAATGATAAGGGCGATATTTGTATTTTTTCAGGAATTTTTTGTTGACGTTTACTACAAACTGGGGAAGTAATTCCTTGTACACAGGAGGACTTGCTGGGCAAAAAGCAAAGTATTTAAATGAGCAGTAGATAGTAGTTTGTACTTTTGTTTTGTTATTGTGTACTATTGACTTTGTTTTGCTTTTTAAAAAAATGGTAAAAAATATTAAACAGGTTTAAATATTGTGTTGATATTGTTAAGCTGTCAATAGTAATAATTGCAAAATGTACAGTTAATACATGTGATCAGTACAGGCCGATCTCACTAATGGATGATCATTATCGGAATCTGCGGCATAAAAACATCCTTCATTTTCACAAATAAAAGCCTTTTTGTATTGTTGTACCTAATGTCATGTTTTATTAGTAAGTCTTAACCTTCTTATTAACCCCCTACTATATTTGTGCAAATTAACGACTAATGGCCATCCTCACAGGGGCGACGCGGTGACGTACGCCAGGCTGCAGCACAACAAGCAGGGCGACGAGGAGAGAATGACCGGCACGACAGAGTGAGCCCTCCTGTTGCGCTTTTTCTTCTTCTTCCTCCCCCAATCTTTGTTGGAGCGCACTCCTTACAGAGGAACGTTCATCCCTCTCCTGCACCCACCCACCTACCTCCTCCTCTTCCTCGTTCTATCCTAGCTGTCATCAAATTGTATTTATTATTACCTCTTTATTGGACTTGCAGCATAAACCAGGAAAAGGTCCGGTTTTGTGTGCTCGCTTTTTCTAAATTATTTCACGGTGTGACCCTTTTTTTGGTTCTTTGTGTTGTTTTGCTGCTATTTTTTTTCCACCATCTGTGTGTAGTCGCACACACCCTTCTTCAGGACCTGAATGAACACTTTGCTGATTGTATGACGTGCTTATACGACGTAAGATTTACTTCTTTTTTTTTTATTAAGCAGCTTAAAACTTGAGTGATGTCGCCTTTCCTGACTTTGCAGCCTGAATGTATTCCATGTTTATTTTTCATAGCTGTGATCATGAAGTCTTAGCAGTTTGCCTGAACCTTTTATCACTTGCAGTTTTAGTAGAATGAGCCAGAATGATCACTATTGAGTAAAAACAAAAATTGCGGTGTTTTTATTTACCAGATTTTCTCATAGAGCGCCACTTTCTCTTTAAACGTTAGCTTCATGTCTGCTCAATTGACTCTCGGTCAGGGTTAAGGTTGGGCATAATTCATGGATTTATTTTAGTGCTGTCTATTCAAATCCTCTCTTTTGCAGGAAAGAGTCCTCCCAGGTTGTTTTGTTCTAAAGCTGCCTAAAATGTAAAGAGGTGACTAGAACTGAAGTTGAACAATTTGTTCTACTAAGCAGAAGTACGTACAAACAGTAGAAACACAAGCGCTGTGACAGAGTGATCCAAGCAATCTCTAAGATGGTCGCCCGTCTGTCATGCTTTTGTCCTCCTTGACAGGAATCGAAACTCTAAACTTGGCGTGCATGCCGAGCACACATTCATTCTGTTTATCTTCTTTGAGCAGAACCAAGGCCAAAGCTAGTCATTTCTAAGGCGTTTGATGTTACACAAAGAAGGTCAAATATTCCCTTAACATGTCAACTCATTACTCTTTTGAATCCGATTAATCACACTTTTGAATTTTGGATTAATCGAGATTAATCAGACTAAATTACTTCCTGACATAATTTAAATCAACCAAAGAAAAGAATGTCAGACACAAGCATTTTTGTTTTGTTTTACTTGAATGCGATAAAAGTATTATCTCAAGTTCTGTCAGAGTTTATGTTGAAGCGCACAACCCATGCCGCCCATTCACGGTTAAGGTAAAGGAGCTCAAAATAAATCAATGTGAAGAATTATTTAAAAGAAAACCCAAATAAAATGTCTGATTAATGTGCAAATATTCATGATTAATGCAATATTTCTTTTGTATTAATGACATGTGTTAACTTGTTGTTTCTGACAACCTAAGTGAATAAAAAATGGAGTGCAGTACTTACTGCAACCAGTAGAGGCGCTGTTGGTTCATTCTCCGCTCCTATGTTAAGCCCTCCTCTATTCTTCAGATGTTTTAATATTTATTAGAGATGTCCGATAATGGCTTTTTTGCCGATATCCGAAATACCGATATTGTCCAACTCTTAATTACCGATTCCGATATCAACCGATACCGATATATACAGTCGTGGAATTAACACATTAGTATGCCTAATTTTGTTGTGATGCCCCGCTGGATGCATTAAACAATGTAACATCCATCCATCCATCCATTTTCTACCGCTTGTCCCTTTTGGGATCGCGGGGGGTCGCTGGACCTATCTCAGCTACAATCGAGATATGCATCTGGGGATAAGTTGATCAGCAACACTAAATTGGCCCTAGTATGTGAATGTGAGTGTGAATATTGTCTGTCTATCTGTGTTGGCCCTGCGATGAGGTGGCGACTTGTCCAGGGTGTACACTGCCTTCCGCCCGATTGTAGCTGGGATAAAAAAAAAACAACTATGTAACATGGTTTTCCAAAATAAATCAACTCAAGTTATGGAAAAAAAATGCCAACATGGCACTGCCATATTTGTTATTGAAGTCACAAAGTGCATTATTTTTTTTAACATGCCTCAAAACAGCAGCTTGGAATTTGGGACATGCTCTCCCTGAGATAATCCTGATACCCACTACAACTATGGGAAGTACTATACTTTGACTTCCACAAAGTGCATTATTTTTTTAATTATTTTTTTAAACATGCCTCAAAACAACAGCTACAAAAACAATGAAGGCACACAGCTTCAGTCCAGAGTATACTAGAGTAATAAAGTAAAGAATAACATAGTCCTCCTTTATTGCAAGACTGCCTGGCATACTATATAACAGGAAATTATAAAACTGGGCTCAATCTGCCCTGCTCTAACGTATCTGTATGAGTAACAAAAATGTGCTGCAATCTAGTGGTGAGTGCTTGAAGTGGCCTAGCAGTCAGCCAGAGCTTCTTAAATGCTGCTTTTTCTCAATTGGACCCCCAGAATCAGGACGCACTAGGGTTACATTTTCCGATAAACTGTGACTTGGCCGTCAGATTTCGAGACCTTACTGTATGTTCCCTATTCTTAAGCCAGGAACCTCAATTACCATTTCCTGCCCTTTTTACACACCCCTCCCTTCATCTCCATTCACTTTTTCTCATTTGGACCCCCAGAATCAGGACGCACTAGGGTTACATTTTCCGATAAGCTGTGACTTGGCCGTCAGATTTCGAGACCTTACTGTATGTTCCCTATTCTTAAGCCAGGCACCTCAATTACCATTTCCTGCTCTTTTTACACCCCCCCTCCCTTCATCTCCATTCACTTTTTCTCATTTGGACCCCCAGAATCAGGACGCACTAGGGTTACATTTTCCGATAAACTGTGACTTGGCCGTCAGATTTCGAGACCTTACTGTATGTTCCCTATTCTTAAGCCAGGAACCTCAATTACCATTTCCTGCCCTTTTTACACCCCCCCCCCTCCCTTCATCTCCATTCACTTTTTCTCATTTGGACCCCCAGAATCAGGACGCACTAGGGTTACATTTTCAGATAAGCTGTGACTTGGCCGTCAGATTTCGAGACCTTACTGTATGTTCCCTATTCTTAAGCCAGGCACCTCAAATACCATTTCCTGCCCTTTTTACACCCCCCACCCCCTTCATCTCCATTCACCTTTTGTCATTTGGACCCCCAGAATCAGGACGCACGAGGGTTACATTTTCCGATAAGCAGTGACTTGGCCGTCAGATTTCGAGACTTCACTGCATCTTTCAGCATTTATAATACAGATTTTTATTAAAATACATATACCCTAACCATCAAACTAAACTAAGCAGAAACAGAGCTAAACAGAAACCATTTTTTTTTACAATACATTTTGGAATTCAAATGCAACATACAATCATAACTTATTTTCTAATACTGAAATTAACATGGTATGTTCCTGGCATGCATCACAACTATATCCCTCCTCCTTGGGGTTTCCCACACACAAGCTGTGGTACCATCGCCCGCACCGCTCGCACTGGATCTGAAATGAATGCATTTGGTCAAGTGTATCAGTTCAATGTAAATCAATATGTAAATTGATTAAATAAATTATATTTATTGATATAAATCAATACCAGTATATCAATATCAATTGGCTTCTTTCAGTGGCTGATGTTAAACAAATGTGGCAAGGGAAAATATTGTTTGTTTTCTTATCAAGATATCTTACCCAGTCAGTGGTATCACTTTTGGGGCTCCCACCAATCTCCTCCTCTCCGCAGCAGTGGCAGAGCTCACTGAGATCATCTGCAAGAGATTTTCTCTAAGAAAACCTGATTTTCTTTGTGACGTACGAAAGGATGTGAAAACACAGCACGCAGATTCTTCCATTTGTAACATTGAGGGACACATTGCTAATCCCAGTAGTTTCATTGGAAATTTGTTTTAAAAGTACACACCAGTTTCCTTGAGGAGCGTTTTTGCAACATCCATGCGATATGCTTCCACCGCCTGGTCAGAATTATCGAAAATGGGTGCCTCCTCTGCCAACACCTTTTCAGCATACTAGGATTGAGTGATAGACAAAGTGATGGTGAATTAATACAAGCTCAATTAGTCTGAAAAAATGTATGCTCCTCAATATATATTCTATCTTGTCCCTTATTGATATTTAATAAAGCTTTATGGAAATGCACGTAAAATCCATTGCAATTGTTTGTCAGATATAGATGATGTATTAAGTAATCAGTCAAGCAAATGTGAAATGAACTTACTTTCAATACAAATATCCCACAGGAGGTACTGTCTTTTTGTAGACTGTGAGGCACTGTGTTTGCAGACCACTTTGGTAGTGCAACATTCCTCTGTCGCATGAAAGACCTTCATATAATATACACATCGAATTAAATTCAGGTATTGTGGATGTGTGTGAAAGTAAGGGATGGTTGATGGTAGCTGTAGGAGGATGAGATAGGGGCAGCTGCTCTACAGGCGTGACACATCCTTAATCCCTTGCGTTGTGCCTGTAGAGCAGCTCCCCCTATCTCATCCTCCTACAGCTACCATCATCCACCCTTTACCTACACAGTATGTTGGAAGCCTGGGAGCTTTTGACTTATGAAAGAAACAGCTGTTACCTGGTGGACTCCAAACACTTGGGTACTTTAGAGCGAGCGTTGCCTAATGAGTCAAGCACGAGACTCCGCTGCTCTGCTGGATAAAAGGCCTGTGAATATTCAGAAAAATCATAGAGCTTCACTTCTAGTTCCTCACTGTCAGATAAGCCGATAACAGAAACACCCAGGATTAGGAGATATAAATCTTCACTTACTGTGAAAAACCAGTGGCCAGGTTCATGGACTGCTCCGAAAAAACAACAAAAAATGAATTGGGATCCAGCTGAAAAAAAAAATTGAGTATTCAAATTTGGTTTACATTTAAAAATGCAAAGCACATTGTTATTTGTGCCATGTTCTCATATTAACAAAGGAATCCTACTTTCACTCGTGTTTTTGGTCCTTGCCACATCACTGTCATGGCAAATGAATCAATGTATGCAGCTTGTTTCCCTCCTCGGCTGTTGTAGCACTCGACTAGTTTATGTAGGTATGCATTGATGACCTAAGGGCAAGAAAGTGAAGTGAATCCACCTAACTTTATTATTGTGGGTTTTTTATTTGTCTTAGCCAGATGTAAGTAAAGGAAATTTGTGTTTCAATTTACCTCGCTTTCAAATTTCTTGTTGGGCCCTGTGCGATTGATGTCCCAATACCACAATTTGTATCATCCAATTTTGGACAGAAGAATGTGACAATCCTGTCCTCCCCAAGCTTCTTTGATATCTGCCAGAAAGATTTTATTTTTTAGAAATGCGAGGTAAAAACAGAGGTGGTAGATTTGTAAGAGGGGATGAAATGTTGGTGTTCACATTTAAATCAAGTAATGTTTCTAAAATGGGTTTTTGGTCATTTACATTGCTCTGGATTATGTGAGATGGCAGGGATTCCATGGGATCCTCGGGCAGGTGTCATTCCTCTTTTGGTAGACCCAGAGGTGGCTGAGGTGGTCTCACTGGTGTTTGGGGTGATGGCTGTGGCAGGTGCAGAAGAATCTTCAACTGCTGTGGTGGCAGGTGAGGCTGTATTTGGAGTGGCTTCAGCAGGAGAATCTGTGGAGCATGTCCTCAATTTGGCCGGTATTCTAGGGCCTTCCTCCACATATTTTCTTAAATGATCAGCATTGACCTTATACACAGGCTTTCCATCTGTGCTGACAAGGTCAATACTTTTCCCCTGAATTTTTGTTATGCAAAATGGACCAAGGAAGTCAGGGTCAAGCTTTCCCCCTTTTCTTTGCTGACTTCGGACATTTCGCCGCCACACCATGTCCCCCACCTGCAGAAATTGAGTTTTAGGCCTGTTTTTTGCTGCCTGGGTTCTTTGATGAGCCTTTTCTTGATTTTTTTGTACAATGGCTAATATTTTCTCCTGCCGTTGTAGATCAAACATCACTTCTTCCTCTGTGTATAGCTCCTCAAAAGACTTATCAACCTGTGGCAGAGAAGAAACGGATGCTAGACATACACTGTAGTACTGGCAAATTGGGATTGAAGTCTTACACAAGGGAGGAATACTGCATAGATGGAATTGAAATGTAGATGAATGAGAGTTAACCCGGAAGTTCTCTGCAACCTCAGAAGGGTATCGCGCCTCCCTTCCGAACATGAGGAAGTATGGCGAAAATTTTGTGGTGATTTATTTTTTGGTGCATAGGCCAAACACAACTGCGTCCAAATAATCATCCCAATCGTTCGCCTTGTCTTTCACGAGCTTCCCCAGGGCTCTAAACAATCATTTCATAGAAACAACATAGATGCTCTAAAAGTTTGGAATATTTTGGGTGAAACTAAGACTTAATGGAAAAAATATCTAACAGCTATAATTCTAATCATTAACAAAGCTATAATGACATTTGTTTTTTACCTCTGAATGCTAGAGTTGAGTCTCTCCACCAACCCATTTGTCTGGGGGTGGTATGGAGCACAAAGGCTTCTTTTAACCCCCAAAAGCCGGCAAATCTCTGTTGATCTGTAAAAGTAGTTTGTAATTTAAGGCTTCAAGTACTTTCACATGTTTAGTCCTTTTAAACCTCACAATTTAAGTCAAGCAGTATTCTATCAACAATATTATAGTCATCAATCGTATCAGTGAGAAGTACAACACAATAATTCTAAACTAAATCATAAGTTTGTGTATCTTACATCAAACCAAAAGGTATATGCATACATTGTTGACAAATTCTTTGCCCTGGTCAGTCAGGATTCTTTGCGGAACCTCAAACTGATGGAACATTTTGAGGATGCACCCTGTCACTTCTTCTGCTGTTTTAGATTTTAGGGCATATGCCTGTGCCCATCCGGTGCAGTAATCTACCATCACACAAATGTATTGGTTGCCTGTCTTGGTCTTCACCAGCCTGCCTTTGAGGTCCATTCCGACCAGCTCAAAGGGGCATTTGGTCTTGAAGAGAAGAGTGGAGAACAATGTTAACGTGGAGTAAACACACAAAAACTCACACAAACACAGGGAGAATTATAGCTGCTGTGAGGCAATGGTTCGGGGACATGAAAATTTAGGCAACATTTGCATATTCTTCACAACTAGTTTGACTTTGGTAGTCTCAAATGATTGACCGATAAACAGCGAGGCCTTATCCCTGCCAGAGTTTGAATAGGGCCACCTTTTCATGGGAGATTGCAGTGCTAGCCACCCCACCTCTCGCCAAGGATACATGCTGTGTAATTAAAATGCAAAAGGTGAAGTTCACCTTGATTGGCTTGTACTCTGTGCCTGTCTTTAGGTCAACCCTGCCCTTCTGTGAACAGGACGTGCATTCAGACACCTGAGTATAAAAAACATTGATCAATACAAAATATTTAACGGCTTAAAAGTTATGTCAGTATGGGTATGTGCAGAGTATGTTATTTAATTGTTTGACAAAGGGGAATGGGGTATATAGGCCAAAATGGTAAATACTATTTGATATATACTTGGGAATCAAATTGTTTATTTCAGCAATGAAGGCCAAAATATCTGAATTGTTTGACATTCAGAATTTTTTTTAAATTGCTCTATTATTTTTAATGTTTTTATGACGAGCCAGCAGACTGTCCTTCAAAGTGGACAGTCATAAGTGCCCTTCATAAATAAAATGATGGACTGTATTCCATTAATTTCTGACAAGGCAGCAGTACCTTTCGGTAAGACAGGCAAGACATGTTGTAAAGGCAAAAATGAGGAAAAACCAAATCTTACCCATATTTCAATGTCACACGTCATTGAGGGCCAGTAACATCTCTTGGAAATTGCATCCCTTGTTTTGATCTGGCCACAATGTGCGCCAATGTCACTTGAGTGGAACTCTCTAAATATGGCATCTGCTTCAGCTGCCCCACACACCACTTTAACTTTCAGCTCTTTGGCCGATCCTTTGTGGCGGAGGTAATATAGCTTGCCATCTATGACAAATCAAAGCATTAATTGAAAGCTTATTTCTTACAATGAAAAGTAACACAGTGAAGTACAAATATCTCTGATTTGAAATACAGAGATTGCAGCAATGGTATTTGTTTATTGTAGAAATTTCAATGCTTTACTTGCTGTGCTCACACCTAACAAAGTGAGCGGCCTGATTCAATACAAATTAAATGCAAAACTCACAAATGGCGTGGGGGCAGTGTATATTCATTCATGAAGGATATATGTATATTAAGATTTACTCTTAGACTATTAAATTAATGAAATGAAAACATGGCTCCGAGACAGTTTATTTCTTTATCAAAAAAACAATACACAAATCCGCGACAAAAAATATCTTATCCATCACACAATCAACTCAGAGGATATGGGCACGGCCTCAAAGGGTCAATATCCGATGAGGCAGAGAACTGCCATCAACCCAAAATATACAGAAAGGGTTTTTTGGAACAAAAAAAGAAAATTAACATTACTTTCACTTTTTCTTCAATTTTCCATGGATTTAGGTTAAAAGGTGTACAATTTCAGACACCATTTATGCACCTGAGTAAAGTTGCGCCGCATTCTCGTGCTAGGTGAGAGTCCATCTTAAGTATGAAAATCTACAAACACTGAACACTGTTGCCCTCTCTGTTTTAAAATGTTGATTTCTATTTACTGTTTTAATTGGTTTCACCCTTAAAATCGTTTTTAATCATATTTACTTTATATTGTTTTTATATTGGTTTTATATGTATTTATTTTTTGTTTTTTATTCAGTCATTGGTGGAGCTCAGGATAGTATTTGAATGTTGTTTTTAATATTGTTGTGCAGCACTTTGGAAACATTTTGTTGTTTAAATGTGCTATATAAATAAAGTGGATTGGATTGGATTGAATTATGCTGTAGTATAATGTAAAACTGTAAATTTAGAAAGGGAATGCTTTGTTTTTCTTTAAATACATTAACACCATCACATTTTGTTTTAATAATACTAGAGGTGGCGACTTGTCCAGGGTGTACCCCGCCTTCCGCCCGATTGTAGCTGAGATAGGCTCCAGCGACCCCGAAGGGAATAAGCGGTAGAAAATAGATGGATGGATGGAAGTCGTTGAACCTCTTGAGGCAATTTGGCATTTGTTGGGGTAGTCTGGATAAAGCCAAATGTTTCAAGTACCTTGGTATGGCGCCACCTCCTGTTAATAGTGTGAAATGCCATAAGTTTACGCCTAGTTGGCTGGGCAAAACGCAGACGGGCTTATCGGAAAATGTAACCCTAGTGCGTCCTGATTCTGGGGGTCCAAATGAGAAAAAGTGTATGGAGATGAAGGGAGGGGGTGTGTAAAAAGGGCAGGAAATTGTAATTTAGGTGCCTGGCTTAAGAATAGGCAACATACAGCCATAACAAACAGAACAACCGCATGTGCATGTATAGCCTTATCTATATTGGAAAATGTATGTGTGTGAGAGAGAATCAACAGCTGATACAATGGACACATACTATAATGAAAGTAAGTCATTGATTTCCAGAATATGTGTAATTTATTAATGCTGAAATTCTGACAACTGACGTTTCAGCATTAAGGATAGTTTACGCCATTTACGCGATACAATGGACTCATACTATAATGAAAGCAAGTCATTGATTTCCAGAATATGTGTAATTTATTAATGCTGAAATTCTGACAACTAGCGTTTCAGCATTAAGGATAGTTTACGCCAATTACGCAAGCGTTCTTCTCCTCCTCTTTGGGCTTGCCGTTCAACCATCAAACAAACGCCATGGGAACATCGCCTCCTGGAGTTACAAATTCCAATGGGTAACAGATTTCGGTACAACACCGGCAACAACACACTCTTGTTGTTATGCTCCGCTCGCGGCGGTTTGATGAGGTCATCAAGCGCCGCCAGTAAACCTCTCATGCTGCAGTCGTGCTGCAACTCCTGTGTTGTGTGTGGGAGAGGGGAGGGGCTGCTGACTGGGAGACGCAACTGCTCTGTACTTCTCTCTACGTCCGCGTACCGCTACGTACAGTGGCGTTTTAAAAAGTCATACATTTTACTTTTTGAAACCGATACCGATAATTTCCGATATTACATTTTAAAGCATTTATCGGCCGATAATATCAGTGGTCCGATATTATCGGACATCTCTAATATTTATGAATGATTGGAAAATTGAAAGTGATGTATCTAATAAATAATCATTAAAATTGCCCACCCATAGTTGTGGTAATGATCAAATGAATTGGGAGGCCACTCTTTGTGGAAATACGGTATTTAACAACGTATTACTGGTTCTTGTTGGTTTCCCGACCAAAACCCGTCCTAAAAGGGGACACAAAATGATGGGGTAATCCTCATTAGATTCATAGTTTGCCTTTGATTTGCATTGTGCGATTTGTGTGGATGTTTTTGTCTCCTTTACCGTCCCTACAAAGGAAACTTTGAAAGCCGTCTTACAGCAGCTTTACTGGCTGTCACCTCCTGCTCTCAGGTACAAAAGCACCGGTGGAAATGGATAAAATAATGAAACAATGCCAGCTAAGTGACAACACTATGGGTGTACTTTTAATGCTATCGTTCTGCTTCCCCGTACGGGACATGTGGACATTGTGTGTTGTGACATGAACCCTCCAATTAAACCAACCTGCTACTTGCTCTCTTTTGGATCTTTATTCACTAATAGTCCACTTTTTTTGCCACGCAACACATTCTAAAGACAAAATGAAAACATCCTAGATTAGAACACAACACCAAAAAATCAAATATGAAATTGTGTGTGAATTGTGCAAGCTGCGGAAATGAACGACCCAAATTTAAATGGTTATGTTAGCATGCTAACAGTTAAAAGTCATGTGACTTTGAAGCGTACACATTTGAAATTAGTTTAAAAAAATTAGCATGCTAAGAATTACCATGTATCAAGTACCAATTTATATGACTGAGATGTTCTGCTTTCAAATTGGCTAAAAAAGTTTGATTGTTAATGTTAGCATGCTCACAGTTATTGTAGTAGTTTTAGCATGTTAACCGTTAGAATGCGTCAAGTACCAAGTTATGTGATTATGAAGTGTATGCATGTAAAATTAGCTAAATGTTAGCATGCTTGAATGCTAACAGTTACCATGTATTAAGTACCAAGTTATATGACTGAGGTGTTCTGCTTTCAAATTGGCTAAAAAAGTTTGCATGTTCATGTTGGCATGCAACAATGTTAATGTTAGCATTCTAACAACATGTATCGAGTACCAAGTTATATGACTAAGGTGTTCTGCTGTAAAACAGGCTTTAACAGTTTGCATGTTCATGTTAGCATGTTAAAATGCTAATGTAAGCATGCTAACAGTTATTGTAGTAGTTTTAGCAAGTTAAACGTTACAATGTGTAAAGTACCAAGTTATGTGATTATGAAGCGTACGCATGAAAAATTGGATAAATGTTAGCCTGCTAGAATGCTAACCGTTACAATGTATCAAGTACCAAGTTGTATGACTGAGGTGTTCTGCTTTCAAATTGGATAAAAACGTTTGCATGTTCATGTTAGCATTCTAACAGCATGTATCAAGTACCAAGTTTATGACTAAGGTGTTTTGCTGTAAAACAGGCTTAAACAGTTTGCATGTTCATGTTAGCATGCTAGAATACTAACAGTCAGGGGCGCCGCTAGGGATTTTGGGCCCCATGAAAAGAATCTTTACAGGGCCCCCAACACAGTGTCATTATTTTTTCTGTATTATAATTTCATCATCATTAGGGGCCTCTCTGGGCCCCCCTCCATCATGGGCCCCTAGAATCCGTCTCCTTTACCCCCCCCTTTTCGGCGCCCCTGCTAACAGTTACCAAACTACCACATCTGAAGAACAGTCACACGGCCTCTCCATGAGGTAGTTAATGATCCATACAGCCAGGTGGTGGTCCACTCCCGCCTTTTCCAGTTTCACCCGCAGCAGTGGTGTTGAAAGCACTGGAGAAGTCAAAGAACATCGGGTGAGGGCCCGATGCAGCAGGTAGATGATGGCGTCATCCACCCTGATACCTTGACAGCAAGCAAACTGCAAGGGGTCCATTGCTGATACTGTCTGTGCGCGTAGGTGGCTGAGGATGATCTGCTCCATGGTCTTCATGAGGTGGGAGGTCAGGGCAACAGGTCTGAAGTGATTCGGCTCCTTGGGATGAGATGTTTTGGGGATTGCTAATGTTAGCATGCTGACAGTTAGAATGTGTCAAGTACCAAGTCATGTGACTGAAGCGTACGCATGTAAAATTAACTAAAAAGTTATCCTGTTAATGTTAGCATGCTAGAATGCTAACCGTTATCACGTGTCAAGTACCAAGTTATATGACTGAGGTGTTCAGCTGTAAAGTTAGCATGCATACTTGCCAACCTTGAGACCTCCGATTTCGGGAGGTGGGGGGCGTGGTTAAGAGGGGAGGAGTATATTTACAGCTAGAATTCACCAAGTCAAGTATTTCATACATATATATATATATATATATATATATATATATATGTGTGTATATATATATATATACATATATATATATATTATATATATATATATATATGTGTGTGTATATATATATATATATATATATATATGTGTGTATATATATATATATATATATAATAAAATAAATATATATTTATAGCTAGAATTCACTGAAAGTCAAGTATTTCTTATATATATATATATATATATATATATATATATATATATGAAATACTTGACTTAGTATTTCGTCAAGTATTTCTTATATATCCATCCATCCATCTTCTTCCGCTTATCCGAGGTCGGGTCGCGGGGGCAGCAGCCTAAGCAGGGAAGCCCAGACTTCCCTCTCCCCAGCCACTTCGTCCAGCTCCTCCCGGGGGATCCCGAGGCGTTCCCAGGCCAGCCGGGAGACATTGTCTTCCCAACGTGTCCTGGGTCTTCCCCGTGGCCTCCTACCGGTCGGACGTGCCCTAAACACCTCCCTAGGAAGGCACTCGGGTGGCATCCTGACCAGATGCCCGAACCACCTCATCTGGCTCCTCTCGATGTGGAGGAGCAGCGGCTTTACTTTGAGCTCCCCCCGGATGACAGAGCTTCTCACCCTATCTCTAAGGGAGAGCCCCGCCACCCGGCGGAGGAAACTCATTTCGGCCGTTTGTACCCGTGATCTTGTCCTTTCGGTCATAACCCAAAGCTCATGACCATAGGTGAGGATGGGAACGTAGATCGACCGGTAAATTGAGAGCTTTGCCTTCCGGCTCAGCTCCTTCTTCACCACAACGGATCGATACAGCGTCTGCATTACTGAAGACGCCGCACCGATCCGCCTGATCTCACGATCCACTCTTCCCTCACTCGTAAAGAAGACTCCGAGGTACTTGAACTCCTCCACTTGGGGCAAGATCTCCTCCCCAACCCGGAGATGGCACCCCAGCATTTTCCGGACGAGAACCATGGACTCGGACTTGGAGGTGCTGATTCTCATCCCAGTCGCTTCACACTCAGCTGCGAACCGATACAGCGAGAGCTGAAGATCCTGGCCAGATGAAGCCATCAGGACCACATCATCTGCAAAAAGCAGAGACCTAATCCTGCAGCCACCAAACCGGATCCCCTCAACGCCTTGACTGCGCCTAGAAATTCTGTCCATAAAAGTTATGAACAGAATTGGTGACAAAGGGCAGCCTTGGCGGAGTCCAACCCTCACTGAAAACGTGTCCGACTTACTGCCGGCAATGCGAACCAAGCTCTGACGCTGATCATACAGGGAGCGGACCGCCACAATCAGACAGTCCGAAACCCCATACTCTCTGAGCACTCCCCACAGGACTTCCCGAGGGACACGGTCGAATGCCTTCTCCAAGTCCACAAAGCACATGTAGACTGGTTGGGCAAACTCCCATGCACCCTCAAGGACCCTGCCGAGAGTATAGAGCTGGTCCACAGTTCCACGACCAGGACGAAAACCACACTGTTCCTCCTGAATCCGAGGTTCGACTATCCGGCGTAGTCTCCTCTCCAGTACACCTGAATAGACCTTACCGGGAAGGCTGAGGAGTGTGATCCCACGATAGTTAGAACACACCCTCCGGTTCCCCTTTTTAAAGAGAGGAACCACCATCCCGGTCTGCCAATCCAGAGGTACCGCCTCCGATGTCCACGCAATGCTGCAGAGTCTTGTCAACCAAGACAGCCCCAAAGCATCCAGAGCCTTAAGGAACTCCGGGCGGATCTCATCCACCCCCGGGGCCTTGCCACCGAGGAGCTTTTTAACTACCTCAGCAACCTCAGCCCCAGAAATAGGAGAGCCCACCACAGATTCCCCAGGCACTGCTTCCTCATAGGAAGACGTGTTGGTGGGATTGAGGAGGTCTTCGAAGTATTCCTTCCACCGATCCACAACTTCCGCAGTCGAGGTCAGCAGAACACCATCCTCACCATACACGGTGTTGATAGTGCACTGCTTCCGCTTCCTGAGGCGGCGGATGGTGGTCCAGAATCGCTTCGAAGCCGTCCGGAAGTCGTTTTCCATGGCTTCCCCGAACTCCTCCCATGTCCGAGTTTTTGCCTCCGTGACCGCTGAAGCCGCACACCGCTTGGCCTGTCGGTACCTGTCCACTGCCTCAGGAGTCCCATGAGCCAAAAGAACCCGATAAGACTCCTTCTTCAGCTTGACGGCATCCCTCACCGCCGGTGTCCACCAACGGGTTCTAGGATTACCGCCACGACAGGCACCAACTACCTTGCGGCCACAGCTCCAATCAGCCACCTCGAGGTGCGGAACATGGTCCACTCGGACTCAATGTCCAGCACCTCCCTCGTGACATGTTCAAAGTTCTTCCGGAGGTGGGAATTGAAACTCTCTCTGACAGGAGACTCTGCCAGACGTTCCCAGCAAACCCTCACAATGCGTTTGGGCCTGCCAGGTCTTTCCGGCATCCTCCCCCACCATCGCAGCCAACTCACCACCAGGTGGTGATTGGTAGAAAGCTCCGCCCCTCTCTTCACCCGAGTGTCCAAAACATGAGGCCACAAATCCGATGACACAAGTACAAAGTCGATCATGGAACTGCGGCCTAGGGTGTCCTGGTGCCAAGTGCACATATGGACACCTTTATGCTTGAACATGGTGTTCGTTATGGACAATCCGTGACGGGCACAAAAGTCCAATAACAAAACACCACTCAGGTTCAGATCCAGGCAGCCATTCTTCCCAATCACGCCTCTCCAGGTTTCACTGTCGTTGCCAATATGAGCGTTGAAGTCCCCCAGTAGAACGAGGGAATCACCCGGGGGAGCACCCTCAAGTACTCCCTCAAGTGAATCCAAAAA
Source organism: Nerophis lumbriciformis (assembly GCF_033978685.3). Classification (NCBI taxonomy): domain Eukaryota; kingdom Metazoa; phylum Chordata; class Actinopteri; order Syngnathiformes; family Syngnathidae; genus Nerophis; species Nerophis lumbriciformis. The sequence goes on along the minus strand of NC_084586.2, from coordinate 8,286,705 downwards.
GGGTGGGTACTCTGAACTGCCGTTTGGCGCGTAAGCGCAAACAACAGTCAGGACCCGTCCCCCCACCCGAAGGCGGAGGGAAGCTACCCTCTCGTCCACCGGGTTGAACTCCAACGTGCAGGCTCTGAGCCGGGGGGGCAACAAGAATTGCCACCCCAGCCCGTCGCCTCTCACTGCTGGCAACGCCAGAGTGGAAGAGAGTCCAGCCCCTCTCGAGCGAACTGGTTCCAGAGCCCTTGCTGTGCGTCGAGGTGAGTCCGACTATATCCAACCGGAACTTCTCTACCTCGCGCACTAGCTCAGGCTCCTTCTCCCCCAGCGAGGTGACGTTCCACGTCCCAAGAGCTAGCTTCTGTAGCCGAGGATCGGACCGCCAAGTGCGCTGCCTTCAGCTTCCGCCCAGCTCACATTGCACCCGACCTCTATGACCCGGCCGGGCCCCATGGGGACAGGCCCGGCCACCAGGCGCTCGCCATCGTGCCCCAACTCCGGGCCTGGCTCCGGAGGGGGGCCCCGGTGACCCGCGTCTGGGCGAGGGAAATCTGAGTCTCGGTTCTTGCATTTCCATAGAAGTCTTCGAGCTGCTCTTTGTCTGATCCCTCACCTAGGACCTGTTTGTCTTGGGAGACCTACCATGCCCCCGGACAACATAGCTCCTAGGATCATTGGGACACGCAAACTCCTCTACCACGGTAAGGTGGCAGCTCAGAGAGGAGATTTCTTATATATATATATATATATGAAATACTTGACTTAGTATTTCGTCAAGTATTTCTAATATATATATATATATATATATATATATATATATATATATATATATATATATATATATATATATATATATATATAAGAAATAATTGACGAAATACTAAGTCAAGTGTTACATATATATATATGAGAAATACTTGACGAAATACTAAGTCAAGTATTTCATATTTCGTCAAGTATTTCTCATATATATATATGAAATACTTGACTTAGTATTTCGTCAAGTATTTCTTATATATATATATATATATATATATATAATAAAATAAATATATATTTATAGCTAGAATTCACTGAAAGTCAAGTATTTCTTATATATATATATATATATATATATAAGAAATACTTGACTTTCAGTGAATTCTAGCTATAAATATATATTTATTTTATTATATATATATATATATATAAGAAATACTTGACGAAATACTAAGTCAAGTATTTCATATATATATATATATATATATATATATATATATATATATATATATATATATATATATATGTATATATAAGAAATACTTGACTTTCAGTAAATTCTAGCTATATATATTTATTTTATTTTATATATATATATATATATAATAAATACTTGAATATCAGTGTTCATTTATTTACACATATACACACACATAACACTCATCTACTCATTGTTGAGTTAAGGGTTGAATTGTCCATCCTTGTTCTATTCTCTGTCACTATTTTTCGAACCATGCTGAATGGTTGATGCATTGCTGTGTGGCATGCACAAAAGTGCTTTCATCAAATGCACTAGATGGCAGTATTGTCCTGTTTAAGAGTGTCACAACATTGCTGTTTACGGCAGACGAACTGCTTTACGGTAGCCAAAATTGTGACTGCTGTTGTTGTGTGTTGTTACCGCACTGGGAGGACGTTAATGAAACTGCCTAACAATAAACCCACATAAGAAACCAAGAACTCGCCCTCGATCATTCTACAGTTATAACGTGATTGGGCAGGTACGCTGTTTATATTGTGGGTTAGCGGACTCAGGTCCGCATGGACTTGAGTCCGCCTGAATTTCTGGAGATTTTCGGGAGAAGATTTGTCCCGGGAGATTTTCGGGAGAGGCGCTGAATTTCGGGAGTCTCCCGGAAAATCCGGGAGGGTTGGCAAGTATGAGTTAGCATGCTTTAATGTTAACATTTAGCATGTGTCAAGTACCAAGCCATATGACTATGAAGCGTACGCATGTAAAATTCACTAAAAATGTATCCTGCTCATGTTAGCATGCTAGAATGCTAACAGTTATGTGTCAAGTACTAAGTTATATGACTCTAAGGTGTTTGGCTGTAATATTGTCTAAAAAAGTTGGTACGCTAATGTTAGTATGCTAACACTTAGAATGTGTCAAGTCATATGACTATGAAGCGTACGCATATAATATTAGCTAAAAAGCTAGCCTGCTAATGTTACCACACTAGAATGCTAACCGTTATCACGTGTCAAGCACCATGTTATATGACTGAGGTGTGAAATTGGCTAAAAAAAAAAGTTAGCACACTAATGTTAGCATGCTGACTCAGGCTGAGCCAATCAGTGGCCAAGATACTGAACAATACTGTTTTGGTCTCGTCTTGTAACTAATACCACTGAAGTATTGATTTTTTTAGTTCATTCAGCCATTTTTTTGCTTGAAAATGCTTAATTTCCGGCAAAATGACGTTAAATATGCTTTGTTTCCGATAACACAAAGCTAAGATATGGGTGTTGTGTTCAGTTATTGATTGACCTATTGGTTTTAGTATATTAAAGTGGCCCACGCATCCTTAAATTTTCATTTATGTAGCCCTCGCTAGAAGAAGTCCTATAAACATAACCGCGTTACATACCTGTGTTTGCTCAGCATCGACATTTGGTGAAGACGTTCTGTTTGGCCTCCCTTTTCTTTTTGTTTTAGGCTGACATATTCAATTATGGAACTCGCTCTCTGGAGAAGTCACTTGACAAACTCGCCGTCCTCACGTCAGGCCAGGATGAGATTGTCATGTCAGCCATGCTAATTGGATGAGGGACGGCCCTGTCCTCGTCTCCTTCGTCATCAGGCGTCACGTCGCTGTCACGCAGCATTCATCAGAGGAAGTAAGACACACAGAGGCATCTTATTTATTCACGACTGCTGTTTGAGCCCGCGTGACCTGCCTGGAACAACCTTTGGCCTCCATTAGCTCATCATTTTGATTGAAAATGGAAACACAAATCGCGTGTCCTCCTCGACCCTGAGGAGTACAAGCGGTAGAAAATGGATGGATATGCTTGAATTTTTCTGATGGCACCTTTTTTTCCTGACTGTCCACATGACATTTTCAGTCCACCCTCACTGACATAATTTAGCCGACAGGGGGCGTAATTGTATCATTTGACATACCAAATGAAGGCGCCCTTGAAATCAAGCCGACGCAATTGTATGTTGACAAATAATTGTGTTGAACAAAATGGCTGTTCTTTAATATTTTCATTATGACTTGGCAAAATAGGCTATTCAAATGATTAGAAACAGCATGATGCAGTATAATATTTGTAAACCAGTGTTAGCACAAAAAGAAACACGTTCTCTTACAACATGGGTGTCCCAACTTTTTTCAAGTATGCAGCTAGGGGCCATTTTGAAATGTTTTTATTTCCTAAAATAAAATTCTGAAAACAGACATTATATATGTTTAATGACAAACTTTTGTGTCAGCTTTTTGTTATAGGTGACACAAGTGTACTAATATGAGTTATTTCAGGCGTGTCCAAAGTGCAGCTGAGGGGCCATTCGCGGACAGCAGCTCAGGTGTTGTTGGCCCTCAACATACTGTTGGAAAAAAAAAAAAAAAAGTAAGAAAAAAGATGTACCGTATTTTCCGCACTATAAGGCGCACCGGATTATTAGCCGCACCTTCAATGAATTACATATTTCATAACTTTGTCCACCAATAAGCCGCCCCGGATTATAAGCCGCGCCTACGCTGCGCTAAAGGGAATGTCAAAAAAACAGTCAGATAGTTCAGTCAAACTTTAATAATATATTGAAAACCAGCGTTCTAACAACTCTGTCCCAAAATGTACGCAAATGTGCAATCACAAACATAGTAAAATTCAAAATGGTGTAGAGCAATAGCAACATAATGTTGCTCGAACGTTAATGTCACAACACACAAAATAAACATAGCGCTCACCTTCTGAAGTTATTCTTCATTCGTAAATCCTTCGAATTCTTCGTCTTCGGTGTCCGAATTGAAAAGTTGCGCAAGCGTGGGATCCAAAAATGGCCGGCTCCGTCTCGTCGAAGTCATCGGATTCAGTGTCGCTGTTGTTGTGCAGCAGTTCTGTGAATCCTGCCTTCCGGAAAGCTCGGACCACAGTTGTGACCGAAATATCTGCCCAGGCATTTACGATCCACTGGCAAATGTTGGCGTATGTCGTCCGGC
>NC_084586.2:8217500-8277500 GCF_033978685.3 Nerophis lumbriciformis | reverse complement strand
AGTGAAACCTGGAGAGGCGTGATTGGGAAGAATGGCCGCCCGGATCTGAATCCGAGTGGTGTTTTGTTATTGGACTTTTGTGCTCGTCACAGATTGTCGATAACAAACACCATGTTCAAACATAAGGGTGTCCATATGTGCACTTGGCACCAGGACACCCTAGGCCGCAGTTCCATGATCGACTTTGTAGTTGTGTCATCGGATTTGCGGTCTCATGTTTTGGACACTCGGGTGAAGAGAGGGGCGGAGCTTTCTACCGATCACCACCTGGTGGTGAGTTGGCTGCGATGGTGGGGGAGGATGCCGGACAGACCTGGCAGGCCCAAACGCATTGTGAGGGTTTGCTGGGAACGCCTGGCAGAGTCTCCTGTCAGAGAGAGTTTCAATTCCCACCTCCGGAAGAACTTTGAACATGTCACGAGGGAGGCACTAGACATTGAGTCCGAGTGGACGATGTTCCGTGCCTCTATTGTCGAGGCGGCCGATTGGAGCTGTGGCCGCAAGGTGGTTGGTGCCTGTCGTGGCGGTAATCCTAGAACCCGCTGGTGGACACCAGCGGTAAGGGATGCCGTCAAGCTGAAGAAAGAGTCCTATCGGGCTTTTTTGGCTCATAGGACTCCGGAGGCAGCAGACAGGTACCGACAGGCCAAGCGATGTGCGGCTTCGGCGGTCGCGGAGGCAAAAACTCGGACATGGGAGGAGTTCGGGGAAGCCATGGAAAACGACTTCCGGACGGCTTCGAAGCGATTCTGGACCACCATCCGCCGCCTCAGGAAGGGGAAGCAGTGCAATGTCAACACCGTGTATGGTGAGGATGGTGTTCTGCTGACCTCGACGGATGTTGTGGATTGGTGGAGGGAATACTTCGAAGACCTCCTCAATCCTACCAGCACGTCTTCCTATGAGGAAGCAGGGCCTGGGGAATCTGTGGTGGGCTCTCCTATTTCTGGGGCTGAGGTTGCCGAGGTAGTTAAAAAGCTCCTCGGTGGCAAGGCCCCGGGGGTGGATGAGATCCGCCCGGAGTTCCTTAAGGCTCTGGATGTTGTGGGGCTGTCTTGGTTGACAAGACTCTGCAACATCGCGTGGACATCGGGGGCGGTACCTCTGGATTGGCAGACCGGGGTGGTGGTTCCTCTCTTTAAGAAGGGGAACTGGAGGGTGTGTTCCAACTATCGTGGGATCACACTCCTCAGCCTTCCCGGTAAGGTCTATTCAGGTGTACTGGAGAGGAGGCTACGCCGGATAGTCGAACCTCGGATTCAGGAGGAACAGTGTGGTTTTCGTCCTGGTCGTGGAACTGTGGACCAGCTCTATACTCTCGGCAGGGTCCTTGAGGGTGCATGGGAGTTTGCTCAACCAGTCTACATGTGCTTTGTGGACTTGGAGAAGGCATTCGACCGTGTACCCCGGGAAGTCCTGTGGGGAGTGCTCAGAGAGTATGGGGTAACGGACTGTCTTATTGTGGCAGTTCGCTCCCTGTATAATCAGTGTCAGAGCTTGGTCCGCATTGCCGGCAGTAAGTCGGACCCGTTTCCAGTGAGGGTTGGACTCCGCCAGGGCTGCCCTTTGTCACCGATTCTGTTCATAACCTTTATGGACAGAATTTCTAGGCGCAGTCAAGGCGTTGAGGGTATCTGGTTTGGTGGCTGCAGGATTAGGTCTCTGCTTTTTGCAGATGATGTGGTCCTGATGGCTTCATCTGGCCAAGATCTTCAGCTCTCACTGGATCGGTTCGCAGCCTAGTGTGAAGCGACTGGGATGGGAATCAGCACCTCCAAATCCGAGTCCATGGTTCTCGCCCGGAAAAGGGTGGAGTGCCATCTCCGGGTTGGGGAGGAGATCTTGCCCCAAGTGGAGGAGTTCAAGTACCTCGGAGTCTTGTTCACGAGTGAGAGAAGAGTGGATCGTGAGATCGACAGGCGGATCGGTGCGGCGTCTTCAGTAATGCGGACGCTGTATCGATCCGTTGTGGTGAAGAAGGAGCTGAGTCGGAAAGCAAAGCTCTCGATTTACTGGTCAATCTACGTTCCCATCCTCACCTATGGTCATGAGCTTTGGGTCATGACCGAAAGGACAAGATCACGGGTACAAGCGGCCAAAATGAGTTTCCTCCGCCGGGTGGCGGGGCTCTCCCTTAGAGATAGGGTGAGAAGCTCTGTCATCCGGGGGGAGCTCAAAGTAAAGCCGCTGCTCCTCCACATCGAGAGGAGCCAGATGAGGTGGTTCGGGCATCTGGTCAGGATGCCACCCGAACGCCTCCCTCGGGAGGTGTTTCGGGCACGTCCAACCGGTAGGAGGCCACGGGGAAGACCCAGGACACGTTGGGAAGACTATGTCTCCCGGCTGGCCTGGGAACGCCTCGGGATCCCTCGGGAGGAGCTGGACGAAGTGGCTGGGTAGAGGGAAGTCTGGGCTTCCCTGCTTAGGCTGCTGCCCCCGCGACCCGACCTCGGATAAGCGGAAGAAGATGGATGGATGGATGGAGTACCATTAAATTGAGGATTAAGATTCAGTGTTGATTTTTGAGTGGACCCCGGTCCGAAAGGTCAAGTCACATTTTAACATGAATAATTGTCATCCAAGTGTTAAAAGAGGGTGCACGTATAAACAAGTCTCACTGCTTTGAACATTTGTTGACTGTGGTTTTCATGTTAAAACCAGCATCATTAAAATCTCCCATTTGTGTGTGTGTGTGGCAGTATGTGGGGAGCCTGGACGTGCCGCGGCCCAACAGTCGCATGGAGATCGTGGCGGCCATGAGGAGGATAAGGGTAAGAAAAACACAAGCTGAAGTGGTGGCGTGATGGTTCTGTGTGTGAACGATAACACACTAATTGCACGCACAACAGCGAGAGTGTGTTGCTGTCAGATGACGTTTGTGCGCAGGGCAAAGTGATGCATGCTCTTGTTGGAGAGAGTTTGCATGGATGACTTCATCAGATTTTGACGTGTTCGTTTTAACTTGGTAGTTTAGTTTGAAGTTACACTGAGGATTCGACATCTCCGAAAAGGAGTAAGAAGAAGCGGCGCTTTTTTTTTTCAAATCCTATTTTTTCCTTTGTCCTAGCAATTTGTTCACTTCCTGTGTTCAACTTGTAGCACGTTACCACATTTCTAAGAAGTGTGTTCTAGTGAAAACGTATTCGTTTATTAAGAATTCATAAATGAATTGTCAAGTTGACGAAACATTGTGCAGTAATAAAGTGCGGACTATACGATAATTAGTAGTGTAATAGAATAAATACACAGTAGTTAAAAAACTGACAAACATTGCATGATAAATAGTGAGTATATGATAAATACAATTAGCATAAACATTGTAAGAAATACATAAATGTATATTTATTTAAGAAACATCTATATCTATCCATATATATATATATATATATATATATATATATATATATATATATATATATATATATATATATATATAATTTATTGTTAATTTAGTTTGAATGTCTTTATTTTAGAACTGCGTATTTGTATGTCCATTTATTTTTCATCAGTTTTTATGAGTATCTTTTTTTTTCAGTATATTTCACTAGTATTTATTTTTGTAATCAGCCTGACCTAAGCCTTGACAAAAATGTTTGTGATTAACACATGCTTTCATATCATTTGACAAAGTTGTAAACTGCAAGTAGATTAGATGTCATTATTCAATACCATTGAAATCAAGAGTAAGATGACTAATTCAGTGTCAGTATTTGAGTGGGCCCCGGAACCCTCTGTAATGGAAAAGTTGGGCCCCCAAGTCAAAAAGGTTAAGAAATCTGCTGGAGATAATAGATAATACCTTATAAAATAATGAGACTATGGACTTTTTGACATGGTTATGGTATTATGGCCCGTCACGATGCATTGTGGCCGTCTACTATCAAACATTTGTAGTTTTATAAGCAGTACTATGGTAATATTTGTTTGTACAGGAGGCTCCTCCTCCTGCATGTCATTGTTAGGACTCGTCCTACTCACCCTGACCCACGCTGTCCTGGTATCCCCCCTAGAGATGTTGCGCACAGAGGAGAGCGGGTCGGGGCGTAATCTAAGTGGGCCTCGTGGGGCTTTGACACGACAAGGCTCTTAAGCGCGGCTGAGTGAGCGCGCTCAGACCAAATGTGTGATTTCATTCTCAGCCCACACAGCAAAAAAAGCCAAAATGTGCATTTATCCTCTGAAATATGCATGAGGTTTTTTTCTCTGCCCAACTTCTTTCTTGGGATTCATTTTGTCAGTTTGCAGGTGATAAGTGGTGAGTTGAAGTTTGGTCAGAGGGACCCTCCTGGCAGGAACATGTATTTGAAATACTTTTGTCTGCAAATAGTTTTTTGTAGCACAGAGCAAGTAAACACAATCAGAAGGACTCAAAGAGGCCTAGAATCTTATTTTAAAGGCATAGACATTGATCGATTTGGAGCCTGATTTACTCAAGGTTTGCGTGTAGTAAAACACGTGTTAGCACACGCAAAGCTGATCTACTGAACAGGTGAAAAGTGGATTGTGTCTTTAAAGTGAGCAGAATAAGGCGTGTCTGCCTGTCTGTCTTCATTGATATGCAAAATATATGGAGATCAAAGCCCACAATACTGAGAGGAGAAAATGCAAATATATTATTTAGCACACAGAATGTGATTTATCAACACCAACACACTGTTTTGCTAGCACTATGTAATTAGCACGTTTGAAAAGGATGTGTAAACTGACTCGGTTACGCACACGGTTGTGAGAGAGGAGTGCTCGCTCTGCAAAGACACACGACAGACAGAGAATCCTCCGTCCTACATGTACGTTTCAACATATTTGGATCATCAGAAATAACAAATATTAGTCTATCCAGCAACATCCTTTTATCCTTTCTAAGCTGCTGGGTGACTGAAGAAGCTGATTAAAACAAACTGAATTACTGCGTTTTGTTGTCATTTAATATTTTTTTTAATGACATGTGGTTTTTTTCCACATAAAATATATATTACTTACATATATCCTATATAGTATGGATTTTTGATGTCTTGATCACATAAGTGCAGCTTCCCTTCAATGCACCTTTGGCGGCACAACAAAATCAAAATAAAAGTGGTTTTAATGTAGATGCACGGCACAATTGCTTTTAAAATGCCCATAAAAAGTGGTACATGTCTCCTACCATTTTAAAAACATAGCAAAAAGCCACAGGTAGGAGCATGTTAACGCAAATGTGCAGTAAATGAGTGTCTCCATTGTGATGCACTGTATAGTATACCCAAAATCTTCATTTAAATAAGACGGTCTGCACCATTTTTCACTTGCACACGCAGTCTTAGTTGATCACACGCCCACTAATAGTACACGCTATTTTATAGATTGCTCATGCTGTTTAGCGTGAGGTATGTACAAACCCCGTTTCCATATGAGTTGGGAAATTGTGTTAGATGTAAATATAAACGGAATACAATGATTTGCAAATCCTTTTCAACTCATATTCGATTGAATGCACTACAAAGACAAGATATTTGATGTTCAAACTCATAAACTTTAATTTTTTTTTGCAAATAATAATTAACTTAGAATTTCATGGCTGCAACACGTGCCAAAGTAGTTGGGAAAGGGCAACACTCAGTAAATGTTTGGGAACTGAGGAGACACATTTTTTAAGCTTCTCAGGTGGAATTCTTTCCCATTCTTGCTTGATGTACAGCTTAAGTTGTTCAACAGTCCGGGGGTCTCCGTTGTGGTATTTTAGGCTTCATCATGCACCACACATTTTCAATGGGAGACAGATCTGGACTACAGGCAGGCCAGTCTAGTACCCGCACTCTTTTACTATGAAGCCACGTTGATGTAACACGTGGCTTGGCATTGTCTTGCTGAAATAAGCAGGGGCGTCCATGGTAACGTTGCTTGGATGGCAACATATGTTGCTCCAAAACCTGTATGTACCTTTCAGCATTAATGGCGCCTTCACAGATGTGTAAGTTACCCATGTCTTGGGCACTAATACACCCCCATACCATCATAGATGCTGGCTTTTCAACTTTGCGCCTATAACAATCCGGATGGTTCTTTTTCTCTTTGGTCCGGAGGACACGACGTCCACAGTTTCCAAAAACAATTTGAAATGTGGACTCGTCAGACGACAGAACACTTTTCCACTTTGTATCAGTCCATCTTAGATGAGCTCAGGCCCAGCGAAGCCGACGGCGTTTCTGGGTGTTGTTGATAAACGGTTTTCGCCTTGCATAGGAGAGTTTTAACTTGCACTTACAGATGTAGCGACCAACTGTAGTTACTGACAGTGGGTTTCTGCAGTGTTCCTGAGCCCATGTGGTGATATCCTTTACACACTGATGTCGCTTGTTGATGCAGTACAGACTGAGGGATCGAAGGTCACGGGCTTAGCTGCTTACGTGCAGTGATTTCTCCAGATTCTCTGAACCCTTTGATGATATTACGGACCGTAGATGGTGAAATCCCTAAATTCCTTGCAATAGCTGGTTGAGAAAGGTTTTTCTTAAACTGTTCAACAATTTGCTCACACATTTGTTGACAAAGTGGTGACCCTCGCCCCATCCTTGTTTGTGAATGACTGAGCATTTCATGGAATCTAATTGTATACCCAATCATGGCACCCACCTGTTCCCAATATGCCTGTTCACCCATGGGATGTTCCAAATAAGTGTTTGATGAGCATTCCTCAACTTTATCAGTATGTATTGCCACCTTTCCCAACTTCTTTGTCACGTGTTGCTGGCATAAAATTCTAAAGTTAATGATTATTTGCAAAAAAAAAAAAATGTTTATCAGTTTGAACATCAAATATGTTGTCTTTGTAGCATATTCAACTGAATATGGGTTGAAAATGATTTGCAAATCATTGTATTCCGTTTATATTTACATCTAACACAATTTCCCAACTCATATGGAAACGGGGTTTGTACATATAGCCTATATAATAAGTATGAATTTTTGATGTCTTGATCACATAAGTGCAGCCTCCCTCCAATGCACCGTTGCCGGCACAACAAAAACCAAATAAAAGTAGTTTTAATGTAGATGCACGGCACAATTGCTTTTAAAATGCCCATAAAAAGTGGTACATGTCTCCTACCATTTTAAAAACATAGCAAAAAGTCACAGGTAGGAGCATGATAACGCAAATGTGCAGTAAATGAGTGTCTCCATGGTGATGCACTGTATAGTATACCCAAAATCCTCATTTAAATAAGACGGCCTGCACCATTTTTCACTTGCACACACAGTCTTTGTATATCACACGCCCACTAATAGTACACGCTATTTTATAGATTGCTCATGCTGTTTAGCGTGAGGTATGTAGATCTTAGGAAATCTGGCCCTAAATCAATTAATTTGATTAGAAAAAAGCTTTGATTTTTTTATATGTAGCTTTGATTAATCGTTTGATGAACATAACGAATATAAATTGTTCAAAATTCGGACAGTATAAAATAAGGTAAAACAAAATAAAAAGTAAACTAATGTCAAAGTTGAATGGCAGGTACATTATAGGTAAAATACACTAAATAGAAGGTGAAAAAAGGTAAATAACAGTAAATGAAAGGTAAAAGAAGGTTCAAAAAAATTAATGCATTAAATACAAGGTAAATAGAACATAAAGGAAGGTGAAATAAAAGATCCTTAAATTCATGGCAACCAGAACAATCTTATAATACACATTGAGACTATAAAGTGTGTCTTATCTGATTTACTTGATTAATCTACCAAACTAATCAATAGATTACTTGAATACTATAATAGTCGATTGCTGCATTCCTGATAGACATTATTGTGTAAAAAGTTTGATTTATTGTTTTAAGAACTTTATCCAGTGACACATTGTTAAAGGTCCCATTTGGTACTGTTTTTAAATGTGTCTCGCAATAGTGTATCGCAAGTGTGTTATAGGGTTTTGTTAAAGGACGCCTCAGTGAGTGTGTGGCACACTCACTGGCTGTATGGACTCTTTTATGATATTGTTTTGGCGTTTCATAATTGTGCCAACTGCTGGATTTAAAAAAAAGTCACAAGTGTCAAAGTGACCTGCAAATAAAAGGACGTCGTCCCCCCCCCCCCCCCCCCCCCCCCCCCCAAACAAATAGCTGTTCAGGCAGGAATATGTAACGTGCAACACTTTACATTTGTTGGCGCCCTGAGATCAAAAGAAACAAAAAAGAGATGAAGTGTACAAAGATGATGCGAATAATGCGTACAACTCATTTATGAAAATATTGGTTCATCTGTATAACAAGAACTGTAAAAAAAATGGCAGAAAAAAATGAATGAACAAACTTTGGATGACAAAAGAGATAAAAAATGCCTGCAAAAAAACTAATTTGTATAGAGCATTGTGACAGACTTCCTCCGTCCGGGTTCCACTGACTACCAAAGATGGCCATGGCGGCGAGCAGATTGTGACTTTGTTTTATTATTTCAATAAATCTTCGTCTTTTGTCGGGTCGCTTTTCAGCTCCGCCTCCACCTGCTCGCTCTTCCGCTTGCTTTTCAGCACCGCGTCGTCTGCCTCTTGCTCTAGCCCGCTCTCGCCCTGCACGTCCTGGTTTCTCCTCTCCTTCTCCCCCGTCCTCCTCTGCTGCTGCTGCCCTTTTATACAGTGAGAGGAGATTGCTGAATTGTGCCCAGCTGGGCGATCCACGCACCTGCCGTCCATTTCGGATTTGCCTCGCTGCTGGTCCGCCGACCACGTCTCCTCGCCGCCACCTCGCTGTCGGTCTGCCGGCCACGCCTCCCCACAAACATTTTTAAAATCGAGGACAAAAGACTCAGAAGGGAGGTAGAAAAATTGGAGTTGACAATAAAATTGGAGACACTATAATAGATAATATAAACAGTAGTTTTCTTGATCAAGTAAACAAGATTTAAATATTACAAACTGTGTCCAAATAAGACAATTATGTAAACATGAATATGACATTTATAAAGATCCATTTGTAATGTACATACTTGCCAACCCTCCCGGATTTTCCGGGAGACTCCCGAAATTCAGCGCCTCTCCCGAAAACCTCCCGGGACAAATTTTCTCCCGAAAATCTCCCGAAATTCAGGCGGAACTGGAAGCCACGCCCCCTCCAGCTCCATGCGGACCTGAGTGACGTGTCAACAGCCTGTATTCACGTCCGCTTTCCCACAATATAAACAGCGTGCCTGCCCAAACACATTATAACTGTAGAATGATGGAGGGCGAGTTCTTGGTTTCTTATGTGGGTTTATTGTTAGGCAGTTTCATTAACGTCCTCCCAGCGCGGTAACAACACACCACAACAGCATGTTTTATTCTACCGTAAAGCAGTTCGTCTGCCGTAAACAGCAATGTTGTGGTAATATATTGAGTTGGAGGCAATAACCAGGCGAGGTGATGAAGTAGGTCTCTTTACTGTAGACTTCAGAACAGACTCACACACTTGACGTCAGGTGCGCAACACCACGTAAATCGTTGGCCAACCACAAAGTAACCCCAGTACGCTATAGCCAACATTCACCAGGTGATGGCAACAGACAAACATAGATCACTCTATTACATTCCTCCCTTTTTAGAAATGTAGAAGTTACTCAAAATAAATAAACAACCCAACCAAAAAATGCAGCAGCTCAATTAAAAAACTGTACTTAAGCCACATTCTTTTTCTTTTTTTTTAGTACTGAACTCTTAACCCTCATTTGTAAACAATAACATGCTTATTATACAAACAGTATTTGTACACCTTTAACACAGATTTTTATACTGTCTTCAGAGATTCAGTGTTTTTGGTGGTACTCGAAACCTTTCTGGGTACCTGCGAAAGGGTGTTCAGCATGGTTAGAAAAATAGTGACAGAGAATAGAACAAGGATGGACAATTCAACCCTTAACTCAACAATGAGTAGATGAGTGTTATGTCTGTGTATATGTGTAAATAAATGAACACTGAAATTCAAGTATTTCTTTTATTTATATATATATATATATATATATATATATATATATATATATATATATATATATATATATATATATATATATATATATATATATATATATATATGAAATACTTGACTTGGTGAATTCTAGCTGTAAATATACTCCTCCCCTCTTAGCCACGCCCCCAACCACGCCCCGACCACGCCCCCCAGCCCCCACCCCCCACCCCCCACCTCCCGAAATCGGAGGTCTCAAGGTTGGCAAGTATGGTAATGTAACATTCATGAAAGGGATATTTCCAGACCATATGAACATTGCTAAAGTAATACCACTTTACAAAGGTCGAAACAAACACGAGTGCTTGAATTACAGGCATGTTTTTTATGAATTAAATAAATAAATGATCTGAACTGAACCCCACTCTTTAAATTGTGTTTTTCTCGTTTCCGTTTAGAATAAATTGCTGTGACTAGTGAGCTGAAAGAAGCGCTTCCCGATAAACAGTTTGGCGCTTCACAGTCAAATGACACAGCATGTATCAGCCATGTATTTGTTTTCTTAAAGTGACACACACATCAAGGTATCAAGGGTTATGACTCCTTGTATTTCACAATACATCGATGCTTCAGTATCATTTGAGCCATCACAAATGTTATCCACAATTAGCCTTGATGACACACTGTTTTGTGTGTCTGTAGCTTTAAACATGCTAACGAGCTACGTCTGTTTCCAAATGAGTGTGTCTTCAAGTCCCCGTTTGAACTTTTCACTGTAACTCTTGTCTGACGTAATAGGCGCCAAATACCTCTTGCAACAGGAGCGTAGCTATGTTAGCTACATGCTAACATTACATTTGACCATTGTCATGCTTTGCACATTCTGCATTATGCTTCTGTATTTATGTATATAGTATAATATTTAAACAACACATTCAGAACATTCGTTTTCAGGACTGGACTGTGCACCTTACCTCCTTTTGCACTATTTTTCTTTTCTTTCTTTCCTATGTTTTGCATATTTATAGACTGTCGCACTGATACTGGAGTTGCTTTTAATCTCATTGTACCTGTGTATGGTGACAATAAAAGGCATTCTATTCTATTCTATATTCGCTGAAGAATAACTAAAGGATCTATCTTACAGCTCCCACGTCTGTAACTGACTGACGGATAGTTGGTAGAGCTGCATTTTAAGATGTGCAGCGAAGCTTGCTTTAAAAAAATAAATTAATATTTGTTTTTACAGAAAGGTGACTGTCTGTGCAGGGTGGGCTCATTAAGCGGGCCAGAGGCAATATCATGTCAACCAGGAAGAAAGATTTACATGAATTAGGCAAGTGTTTGAGAGGAGCAAACAATTGAGGATATGGTTGATTTTTCTCACATTTGGTACTCATTAACAGGCTTGGAAGATAATTAAAGTGACATTTTTGCATACTCCCCGCTATACTCGATATATCGCGGGTTTGTCTCTGTGCGATATACAAAATGACTATATCGTGATTCCCGGGCGCGGCACCGCTGCTGCCCACTGCTCCTCTCACCTCCCAGGGGGTGAACAAGGGGATGGGTCAAATGCAGAGGACAAATTTCACCACACCGAGTGTGTGTGTGACAATCATTGGTACTTTAACTTTAACTTAATATACGTCATACGCCCTCGCCGAGCAGAGAGGTAGCGACATGGGTAACATTAGCTGTGGCAGGTGGTGTAAGCGGAGCGGTGCGAGTGGTAATACGAGAGAGAGAAGGTGCGAATCTGGTAACAAATAAAGGAAGAAGAATTCATTCCCAAGAAAAACAGCACAGGGTCTATCGTCTGGCGGTGGTTTGGCTTCAAGCGGGAATATGTCGAACAGACAACCGTAATATGTCAAGTATGCTGCAAAAGCGTTGCTACAAAAAGTAGCAGCACTGCTAATTTGTAGCATCATTTGAAACGTCACCCGCTAGAGAATGAAGAGTGCTTGAAACTCCGCATGTCAACATCTCCGTTCGGTGCCACACCCACAAAATGCCCAAGCAACCATTTCCAGATCAACACCGTATGACAAAAATAGTCCACAACAGAAGGAGATAATGTCCGCAGTAAGTAATTTGATTTCCTATTATGCAACTCATTTTTATTTGACAGTTATTGAAATATCTTGTGTGACATCATGCACAAAAGTGCACTTTATTTGTTTTAAACTATAGTAGTGGCGTTCTGTACAAAAAGTGCACCTTCATTTAGTGTTGTTTTGATATGTCATCTTAGTGACATCATGAACTAAAGTGCACTAATAGCTTGTTTTAAAATGTCTCTGACAATCTTGCACTTTTTGTTTTGGAAATGACATGAATGTTTGTGCCACTGTTTAATAACTGTTTAATAAATACAGTTTTGGTAAATTGGCTTAGTTGTGATTTCCCTCTCTGCATGAAAGTTTAAAATTAGCATAAATTAATGCAGTATGTGACAAGAATGTTTCAATGTAGACACATAGAATCATCATACTGGTGTGATTTTATGCATCAAGTGTTCATTCAAGGCTAAGGCAAAATATTGAGATATATATCGTGTATCGTAACATGGCCTAAAAATATCGAGATATTAATAAAAGGCCATATCGCCCAGCCCTACTCCCCGCCTACCGCCGAATGCAGCTGAGATAGGCTCCAGCACCACCCGCGACCCCGAAAGGGACAAGCGGTAGAAAATGGATGGATGGAAGGATTTTTGCATTCCCAAAGGACCTTCAAGTTTAGATTTGTCACTGGTGTTTGCGTGTGGCAGCGTTCAGCTGGTTTCATTAGACGTCTAGGGGTTTTCCTCATCAATTACCCAGAGCTCAAACACATTTGCTGCTGACTGGAGGCGTTCTAGGGAGTATAACATTAGAAAAGCCACTGGATTTAATTGAGCGCTAATGGTGTGAACAGCTTTTGTTTACCAGAAAGCATACAGTAGTGTGCAAAAATAAACAGATGAGCATAAAACAATAATAAACAGGTTACAATGCAACATAAGAAGACAATCTTTATTGTCACATTTGTGTGCCAACATGTTGTCTCTGCATTTGACCCATCCTCTTATTGTTGAGGATCTGGTTAAAAGTGAACCAACTTTGTTTCTTATTATGAATATTTATTAAACGGTAACTGCTAGGAGTGTCCTGATCTGATACTGATTTCGGATATCAGCAAAAAAATATTTTTGTTTATATCTGCTTGCATCTAAATTTTCTGATACAAAGCTCCAATACAAGCAAATACTGTAACATCTAAACGTCCTCCAATAAGCACACAAGGTCGGTCTTGTATTTTGGTCAAGTCATCCACAAAAGGTAGGCTATATGTGACTAAATGCTAACATCTAAGCACACAATAGCACACAAGCTATACATACATATGTGTCCAATATTGCAGTGTAGTATTACTTACACATACAAAGTCTCCAAGGCAAAAGTGCATTAGAAAGTATCCAGTAGCAAACGTGTTGGCATCATTCAACTTACTGCATCATGTGCTTAACTTAATATAATCACAACCTCAAAGTAATTACCACTCCACTTCAACTTAAAGACAGCTCAAGTCTCTTCCAGACAGTTAATAATGAATAGGTTAGTGCTTTTTTATACCTACCATTGTTCTCTGTTCGACTAATTTCCCTCGATCAAACCTTTTATAATATTGCATATTACAACGTCAAACAAGTATGTACAAAGCATCCTGATTTTGAATTTGACCAATATTGGCATTGGCCAAATATTGGTATTGTATCAGAAATGAAAGAGTTGTATTGAGACCCCTAATAGCTGCCTTTTTAGGGGGTATTTAACATGCTCAAAAATGTAGCAAGCCTGGCGAGAATCTTTGTATTTTAGGTAGGGTGGGGTACCGAATTCGCAACTTTATAGGCACCGACCGAATTATGTCACTATAACTGGGTATCGACTCACATGATATCAAACGGTGCTATATTTGCATGTGACGTCGCGTCCGGTTCCAGACTCCTCTCAAATGGTTGCAGACTAAATACTGGCTCACGTCAACAATCACTCAAGCAGCACTCGGGGCGGACTCAGCCAAAGTCCCTCGAAGTAATGTTACAATTTTCAACACCAACAAAGCATATATGCTTGGTAGAAAACCCTCAAACTTTTATGATCCACTCTTCCAAAATGTGCTGGCTTAATACTTATGGATTTGCCATAGACAGCCTACTATTAGCATTAGCCATTTTACATGGCGATTTCAACACCTTTAGTAATTAAAACTACAACTAAGATGCACATAACAATCAAACAGCTGGTGTGAGTACACTACTTACACTACAAACCCTTTTTAGGGCGCAACATAACACATTTAGCTTCCTGAAAAAAGTTACTTGCTAGTTGGACGACATACCAGGGTAGCCTGTACAGTACTGCCATCTAATGTCTTGGAAGTGCAACTGTATTGCAAATGTTATAACAAGATAACAGCACTGTTATCATAATCAGCTCATTTGTAAATGTTACATAAAAAATATATACAGTATATTTACAATTATATTTATTAACACACACAAAAGTACCAAAAATTGAGTACGGGTATATAGGAATGTAACGGTATCAAAATCTTACGGTACGATATTATTGTGATGTATGTCTAAAAAAAAAAAGATGCCATAGTCTGGGCTCAAATTTAAGAGTGCCGCGACCGCCCTCGTCTTTCGCCGTAATGCCCAAAAAATGTACCAACATTTGCGGCAAGAACATGCCGTAACCACCCTTGACTTTTTACTTGTTAATGGACGAGGGATGTAGCGGTAAACGGTATAATGATAATTTGCGATCAAATTCCAGACGGTTAGTAATACCGTTAAATGTTTTAATTACCGAAAAAAGGTAATTTCTTAATGCATTTTCGGAAACACGAAGTCAGGCGCATGCGCACGAGGTGTTTGATAATCATGGAGGACCAACGACACGGACTTTGCTCATCTTTTATTTAACTGCAAACTGTATCAGTGTTCAAATAACATCAATACTAGCTAAAATGTTTTGTCATCTCATCGAATTGAACGCAAGCTGTGAAGATTGTTTATTCGATGTGTGAGGTATCACTACGGGGTTTTTTGTTGTTGTACTGAAACACTAGGGAGGCGTTGGAGAAGAACAAAGCTTGTTTATTAGACTTCATCTTCATTAGCCAAACTGCTCTGTGTTTTTTTTATATCAAAAAGTAAACACCAGGTTTGTGTTCTTTTTACATTAATTGTGTTTTTTTCATGTCACAAATGTGTTACTTCAAAAATCATTCATGTGACACATCATTTTGTTAATGTTTTATTGTATATAGTTAATTACTATAAGACATATTTCTGCTCAAACTCTTAATGGATCTGTCCCGATACAACATCTATATGTACATCAGTGTTTCCCCCAGAAAATTTGTTAAGGTGGTGTCTCTCCGGCGGACAGACCGGGGAAGGGGGTGGGTGGAAGGGGGTGGGTGGGTGGAAGGATCGGTGTAACTCGGCCTGTCGCCATCACGTCTCCACCTCGTCACTGCCACCACAGCCTGGGGGGGCAATAGACTACAGACTGCGGTAAAGTAGGCCGGCTTCGTCGCGTGAAGAAGCCTACAAGTTTTGGTTATGTTTTCCGCTCCATTTGCTGAATGGCGATATACGATATATATCTCGATATTTTTTCCGTAAAGTAAAAACAAAACAGTGCTAGTTACCTGAGATACTAAGTATGTCATTATTATGACTTAGTAAGTCAATATTTTGACTTAGTAATTTACTCTAAGTCAAAATAATGACAAAATAATGACTTACTAAGTCAAAATAATGACAAAATAATGACTTACTAAGTCAAATTAATGACTTACTGTAAGTAAGCGTTTGCAATAAGCGTTTGAAAAAAAGAGTTAAAAGTGGGGCCACATGCTGACATATGTTCAACTCATCATGCTTAATTTATTATAGCATTTGGGAAGCCTGTAGTTGATTTTTATTATGTAAATGTTATATTTTTATCAACATGTGATAGCAGGGACCTTGCCATTCAAAACTAGGCTGCTACATTACTAATGATTAATGTAACTATAGGTGAAAAAATAGTACAATAGCAATAGGAGAGACTATTCATCCCTGAACACCATTGAGTTCATGTAGGCTTTATGATGGAGTTACATTATTATATCAACTATGAGACAACTTCAGGAAACTCTTCATTTAACATAATGTCCTTTTTTGCTGCTTCAACACAGCTCAATCAACACAGAAAAGGGTAAAGTGAAATAACTTAGCTGTTAACTGTAGGTCAATAATGCTTGTCTTTTTCTCAGACAGACAGGGCTTTGCTGTCCGTAACACACACACACACGCAAGCACACACACCGCAAAATGAGCTAATGTTATGCTAAAAGCTAATTAGCCTTCACCTCAAGGACTGCGAGTGAGCTGAGCTACCGCTTATGTTTTAGAACGTCAACAGGCTCACAGTGATGTTACTAGTAGTTGACTGGGAGGTGTTTATTATAATTTGGGGAGAGTCCGCTGCATTATGCTTACCTGCTAAACACCTTTCTGCTTACTCCACCGTCTCTCCTCTCTGCCTGTGCCTTGAGCACTGACTCCATGCGCTCTGAATACGCAATTGGCTGTTACACACGCTCTGAATACGCACTGCTGATTGGCTGTTACCGCTCTGCGTGTAACCAATCAGATGGTTCTTTGGGTGGGACAATGCTGGGTGCTGCAGAGACATATTAGCAGAGGCAGAACTAAGCGGAGGGTAAAAATGTAAAAATAGAGATAAAGGCATCATGTATTTGGGGGTTAAATCACCAAAAATGATTCCCGGGCGCGGCCACCGCTGCTGCTCACTGCTCCCCTCACCTCCCAGGGGGTGATCAAGGGTGATGGGTCAAATGCAGAGAATAATTTCTCCACACCCAGTGTGTGTGTGACAATCATTGGTACTTTAACTTTAACTTTAACTTTAATGACAAAAAGCTGACAAGTTGATGTTATTAAAGAATTTAAAAAAAGTAATGTTTGTCTATAAATATATGGATAATGTTTATCTATAGTCTCTTTATTAGACATTACAAATGACATGATGGTATTACGTTCACACCCCAACACTGCTTTACTTAACAATCAGTAATCATGATTTCAATATTGATAACAATAATCCTAATTATTACTTTGGCCATAATTGGCAGCCTTAGATCTCATACATGAACACTATTTTTTATCTATTTTTTATATATATATATATATCCTGCCTCGAAAGAAAATATTGTTTGCCTTGGTGCCCTAAAATATGAGCCCTCCTTTAAGGCAACAATTGCCTTGACCTTAAAAAGTAAACATTCGAGTAGTGAAGTAGCAGGAATGTTTAGGATAAACTAAAATGTTCCAATCATATTTATTACTACAAACATGTATTTTTAAGTGCAAAGAACAGTGTCTCTCAACGTTCACTATATGAGTCCTCTACTGTGGATAGTTTGTATATGATCCAATGGTAAAATGCAGTTTCTCAGAAAAGAGAACTCACATTTTAATAATGTCAATACCTCACAAATTGACGTGAATACCTCACGCGGCCTCTGCGCACAACAAATCTATGCCACACAAAACATCAAAGTCCACCTGAACTCTTAACAAAATAAACTCATCACAAAGGATTCTGTATGATTTTGCAAAGCTACTGTGAGTGACAGGTGACGACAAGCAGATTGTTCGCAATTATTGAGACGCTTTAAAGAGGACAGAAATCGATCACTTTACTTGAGCAAGTTTATTGTATTTAATGTCCTTTGTGTTCTTTGATGTTTGATGTAAGCCCAGGCTTAGACCGATATTTTATTTATTTATTTATTTATTTATTCCCCCCCCATTGTTTACCTGTATCTCACCTTTTTTGTAAAGGGCGCCGGAAGTTGGCAGACCCGTCAGCGATCCTTTTCTGTCTCCCTGTAATGTTTGTCTGATCTTGAATGGGATTGTGCTGAAAATTTTAATTTCCCCTCAGGGATTAATAAAGCATTTCTGATTCTGATTCTGATTCCAAGTCGTTACACTATGACTCCTCAATCAGATATGTGCTTATTCTCCCGTCATTTATTAAGAATGTTCATTTGTGGATATTACCCGTGAAATGCTGTTGCTAGATTACAGAAATGCTCATAAAAAGATATATTTTACAGACAGAAATTTACAGGAATGTACACGTTATCCCATGCTTACATCTCATTGTGCAACATGTAAATGTTTTAAAGGGAAGTATATGTGATCTAAAATGGGTACAAGTTTTTTCTAAAGTAGGACCACCACCAGACATACAATACTGTCATCTCAGGGCGTTCAATCCATCGCAACTGAACTGCTTGGTTTGTCTTGGAAAACGTTTCGCCTCTCATTCGAGTAGACTTCATTAATTAATGCTCATAGACTTAGATTGGTCAGATCTGCCAAAACCCCAAATATTTATACTCTAAAACCAGTAGTGTGTGCCTGAGCAAGGATGGTTTCGCCATATCGTAGTGAGAAAAACAACTGTTGAGATGCAAACAAACAATCCTAACTGTCAAAGCCAACAACAGTCGAAGTGTAAATTCCCCTCGTTAGCATTGAGATATTGTGTGGCAGAATGATCAACTACTACCCGTCCAAAATAGTCGGAATCCCCCACGTAAGCGTTCCATTCAGTTGTAAACAAATGGCAAAAATAGCATTCTGGTCACGGATGTTCCTAACTCCTGTTATTAGTTGGAGGCTAAATTGCAGAGTCTTTTAGGAATGGTTGAAAGGACAGTGTTGTATGTGGGAGACAGGTGGTGTCGCAGACCACCTCTGTTCAAGGATGGTTTTTTAACCTTGACATGATGGCTTCCCTCACTCCTCTTTCGTACCATCCGTCCTCCCTGTCCAGAATCTGTACATGTTTGTTGTCAAAGGAGTGCTGTTTCTCCCAGAGGTGCAGGTAGACAGCTGAGTCTAGACCTGAAGACTTTGTTGTCAAAGGAGTGCTGTTTCTCCCTGAGGTGCAGGGAGACAGCTGAGTCTTGGACTGAAGAGTTTGTTGTCAAAGGAGTGCTGTTTCTCCCTGAGGTGCAGGTAGACAGCTGAGTCTTGGACTGAAGACTTTGTTGTCAAAGGAGTGCTGTTTCTCCCTGAGGTGCAAGTAGACAGCTGAGTCTTGGACTGAAGAGTTTGTTGTCAAAGGAGTGCTGTTTCTCCCTGAGGTGCAGGTAGACAGCTGAGTCTTGGACTGAAGAGTTTGAGCGTCTATGCTGTGCCATGCGTTGGCTTAGTGGTTGTTTTGTTTCCCCAGTATATGAATCATTACACTGGATAGCATACACCAGATTGTTTTTGTGGGTGTGGGGTGTCCGGTCTTGAGGATGCACCAGTCTTTGTCTCAGGGTGTCGCCTGGTTTGAAATGTACTGGGATGTTGTGTTGGTTCAACATTCTTCTGAGTTTCTTAGATAGCCCTGATACATATGGAATGACAAGATGTCACCTTTTTCCTCATCCACTCTGTTCTTGTTATTTCTGGAAATAGTTTGGACTAGATCTGACCAATCTAAGTCTAAGACTCCATGTGACCAATTTAAGTCAAAGACTAGATGTGACCAATTTAAGTCTAAGACTAGATGTGACCAATCACAGTCTAAGACTGGATGTGACCAATCTAAGTCAAAGACTGGATGTGACCAATCTAAGTCAAAGACTGGATGTGACCAATCTAAGTCAAAGACTGGATGTGACCAATCTAAGATAAAGACTGGATGTGGCCAATCTACGTCTCAAGACTAGATCTGACCAGTCTAAGACTAGATGTGACCAATCTAAGTCTAAGACTAGATGTGACCCATCTAAGTCTAAGACTAGATGTGACCCATCTAAGTCTGAGACTAGATGTGACCCATCTAAGTCTAAGACTAGATGTGACCCATCTAAGTCTGAGACTAGATGTGACCCATCTAAGTCTAAGACTAGATGTGACCAATCTAAGTCTAAGACGAGATGTGACCCATTTAAGTCTAAGACTCAATGTGACCAATATAAGTCTTAGACACGATGTGACCAATATAAGTCTAAGACCAGATGTGACCAATCTCAGTCCAAGACTGGATGTGACCAATTTCAGTCTAAGACTGGATGTGACCAATCTAAGTCTATGAGGACGAACTGATAAAGCCTACTCGGATGAATGGCGAAACGTCTTCCAAAACAATAGATTGAATGCCATTAGATTATAACATATCATACTATATTGGGAAGATTTTGAAACCGTCATACCACGGTATCTAAAAAAACCTGTTACATCCCTGCCGGTATCGGTTCCCAGGTATAGGGAATTTATATTGTATGGGTTCAAATGTGAACAGTCCGCATCCTTTATTTCAGGGTAGTAATTCAGTGGTAGTACTGTACTGTAGTACTGCCGGGTCGACTTCCATTCTGTGTCTGTGTAGTTTCTGCAGAACAAAACATTTACTAGGCTGTACGAAAGACGACTGCAGAGCACAAAGTGGCGGCATGGAAGCTGCCAAAGCCACCGTGGCCCCAGCTAATCTCTTTATTCTCCGACATGAGAGGAGACCGGAGGGCGGGGCCGGCGGCCGCACCTGCCGGTTCCCACGGCGAGAGGCCGCAAAGACACAATGTCGCACCCCGCGGGTCTTTTTACAAATGTGTGTGAGGCAGCCCGCTGGTCCTCACGCTTTCATTCAGTTTGACCAGCAGCGTAGAAAGCCCTCCAATGGCGTGCGCGCTGCATTCCAACACTTGGGAGTGACCAACAGTGAGACTCACATGGCGGAAGAGGAGGAGGAGGTCCTTCCAAAAAACGAAAGCATCTCCTTGTGGTGTTTTCTCTCACTCTTGTCCTGAGCAAAATAGAGCGCCTGGATGTATCTCCTCCATGTTGACAGAAATAGACGACTTGAGGGTAGGCAGCGCTTCCCTTTTAATTCCCATCCTCCCTAATGGGATTTTCTCAGATGTACGCCAGGATGCGGCCTCCTCTCGCCGACTGCCAAGAGTCTCATGGGGTTTTTCCTCGTTTTCCCTCTTAGCGCCTGTTTTTAGCCTTTTGTCCGCATGGATCGCCAACGCCAACACAAGCATGGGGTTTTCTGGATTGTCCGCAATTCTTTAGAGCAGGGGTGTCCAAACTATGTGTGTTCAGTTTGGACCACGACAAGCATGGGGTTTTCTGGATCGTCCGCAATTCTTTAGAGCCGGGGTGTCCAAACTATGTGTGTTCAGTTTGGACCACGAGACGTCGCCAGTTGAAAGAGTCTTGCCCACGTTGTGCCTCCAAATTAATTTCAAATGTCTGACCACATAATTGCTGCAAGTTTTCTGCCATCTTGTGGACAATAGCAGTAATACAGGTTAATGATCACGAATTGAAGAGCACTAGCATAGCATTTGTATACATGACCCAATCCAAACAACCTTTCCCACTCATGGCGCAAATGAACTAAATTAACTAACACTAAAAGTCAACACACAAGGTCACACATTACACAACCTGCTCACTCAACTTTGTAGATATTATAAAACATGGCCAAGCCCCACACATCATTCAAAATGACACCCATTTAAATCCCCTGCAATGCATGATGGGCAAAATGCAAAACACTCTCTCCACGCTTATCCTTGTTTGGTGTGTTTTAGCTGCTTGATATTTCTGATTGATTTACAAAACTTTAAGAAGGTCGTCACGGAAATTATCAAGGTTGGAGTCGAACTTTTACATACTCTTAATATCTAATTACTTT
This sequence comes from Nerophis lumbriciformis, assembly GCF_033978685.3. Lineage (NCBI taxonomy): Eukaryota > Metazoa > Chordata > Actinopteri > Syngnathiformes > Syngnathidae > Nerophis > Nerophis lumbriciformis. Next base: position 8,255,806 of record NC_084586.2, on the reverse strand, counting down.
AATTATTAATTATATGTATATAAATATGTACAGACATAGGCTGCAGCACCCCCCGTGACCCCGAAAGGGAAAAGTGGTAGGAAATGGATGGATGGATATATGCATATATATTTATATATATATATATATATATATATATATATATATATATATATATATATATATATATATATATATATATATGTATATATAGTGCTTCCCCCAGAAAATGTGTTAGTTAAGGTGGTCACTCTCCAGGGGGAGGGGACCGGGGAAGGGGGTGGGTGGGTGTAAGGATCAGTGTAACTGGGCCTGTCGCCATCACGTCTCCACCTCGTCACTGCCACCACAGCCTGGGGGGGCTATAGACTACAGACTGAATGAAGTAGGCAGGCTTCGTCACGTGAAGAAGCCTACAACTTTTGGTTGTGTTTTCCGCTCCATTTGCTGAATGGTGATATACGATATATATTTCGATATTTTTTTCGTAAAGTAAAAACAAAACAGTCCTAGTTACCTGAAATACTAAGTACGTCATTATGACTTACTAATTTACAAAGTCAAAATATTGTCAAAATAATGACTTACAAAGTCAAATTAATGACTTACTGTAAGTAAGCGTTTGCAATAAGCGTTAAAAGTGGGGCCACATGCTCAACTCATCATGCTTAATTTATTACAGCATTTGGAAAGCCTGTAGTTGAAGTTTTTATTATGTAAATGTTATATTTTTAGCAACATGTGATAGCAGGGACCCTGCCATTCAAAACTAGGCTGCTACATTACTAATGATTAATGTAACTGTAGCTGAAAAAATAGTACAATAGCAATAGCAACCTACTCAGTGGCCTAGTGGTTAGAGTGTCCGCCCTGAGATCGGTAGGTTGTGAGTTCAAACCCCGGCCAAGTCATACCAAAGACTATAAAAATGGGACCCATTACCTCCCTGCTTGGCACTCAGCATTAAGGGTTGGAATTGGGGGTTAAATAACCAAAAATGATTCCCGGGCGCGGCACCGCTGCTGCCCACTGCTCCCTTCACCTCCCAGGGGGTAAACAAGGGGATGGGTCAAATGCAGAGGACAAATTTCACCACACCTAGTGTGTGTGTGACAATCATTGGTACTTTAACTTTAACTTTAGGAGAGACTATTCATCCCTGAACACCATGGAGTTCATGTAGGCTTTATGATGCAGTTACATTATTATATCAACTATCAGAGACAGCTTCAGGAAACTCTTCATTTAACATAATGTCCTTTTTTGCTGCTTCAACACAGCTCAATCAACACAGAAAAAGGTAAAGTGAAATAACTTAGTTGTTAACTGTATGTCAATAATGCTTGTCTTTCTCTCAGACAGACACACACGCATGCACACACACCGCACAGTGAGCTAACTTTATGCTAAAAGCTAATTAGCCTTCACCTCAAGGACTGCGAGTGAGCTGAGCTGCCGTTTATGTTTCTAGAAAGTCAACGGGCTTATAGTGATGTTCCTAGTAGTTGACTTGGAAGTGTTTATTATATTTTGGGGAGAGTCAACTGCATTATGCTTACCTGCTAAACCATACTTGCCAACCTTGAGACCTCCGATTTCGGGAGGTGGGGGGTGGGGAGGGGCGTGGTCGGGGGGCGTGGGACGTGGTTGAGTGAGGGGGCGTGGTTGGGGGCGTGGTTAAGAAGGGAGGAGTATATTTACAGCTAGAATTCACCAAGTCAAGTATTTCATATATATATATATATATATATATATATACTCAAGTATTTCATATACCTGTGTATATATATATATGAAATACTTGACTTTCAGTGAATTCTAGCTATATATATATATATATTTATTTTATATATATATATATATATATATATATATATATATTTTATATATATATATATATATATATATATATATAAAATAAATATATATATATATATATATATATATATATATAAAATAAATATATATATATATATATATATATAGCTAGAATTCACTGAAAGTCAAGTATTTCATATATATATATATATATATATATATATATATATGAAATACTTTACTTTCAGTGAATTCTAGCTATATATATATATATATATATATTTATTTATTTTATATATATATATATATATATATATATATATATATATATATATATATATATATGCATGTACAGTAGATGGCAGTATTGTCCTGTTTAAGAGTGTCACAACATTGCTGTTTACGGCAGCAGAACTGCTTTACGGTAGACGAAAACGTGACTGCTGTTGTTGTGTGTTGTTACCGCGCTGGGAGGACGTTAATGAAACTGCCAACAATAAACCCACATAAGAAACCAAGAACTCGCCCTCGATCATTCTACAGTTATAATGTGATTGGGCAGGCACGCTATTTATATTGTGGGAAAGCGGACGTGAGAACAGGCTGGCCGCTGTCGACACGTCACTCAGGTCCGCATGGAGCTAGAGGGGGCGTGGCCTCCAGCTCCGCCTGAATTTTCGGAGATTTTCGGGAGAAAATTTGTCCCGGGAGGTTTTCGGGAGAGGCGCTGAATTTCGGGAGTCTCCCAGAAAATCCGGGAGGGTTGGCAAGTATGTGCTAAACACCTTTCTGCTTACTCCACCGTCTCTCCTCTCTGCCTGTGCCTTGAGCACTGACTCCATGCGCTCTGAATACGCAATTGGCTGTTACATGCGCTCTGAATACGCACTGCTGATTGGCTGTTAACGCTCTGCGTGTAACCAATCAGATGGTTCTGTGGATGGGACAATGCTGGGTGCTGCAGAGACATACTGACAGAGGCAGAGGTAGAACTAAGCGGAGCAGCTTGTTAAGACTTTAGTTAAGCGGTGGCTCTTTGTTGTTAAGGTGGCCGCCTATATATATATATATATATATATATATATACGTATATATATATATATATACGTATATATAAAGGGCTGCAACAACTAATCGATTAAAATCGATTATAAAAATAGTTGGCGATTAATTTAGTCAACGATTCTTAGGATCTATGCTATGCGCATGCGCAGAGGCAATTTTTATTTTTATTTTTTATAAACCTTTATTTATAAACTGTACAAACAGCTGAGAAACAATAATCAAAATAAGTATGGTGCCAGTATGCTGTTTTTCCCCCCCAATAAAATACTGGAAAAGATAGAAATGTAGTTTGTCTCTTTTATCCGATTATTAATCGATTAATCGTAGTAATAATCGACAGATTAATCGATTATCAAATTAATCGTTAGTTGCAGCCCTAATAAATATTATATATACACATATAATTTATATATATATATATATATATATATATATATATATATATATATACACATTATATGTGTATGTATAATATGTTTATATATGTATATTAAATATATTAACATATATGAATATTATACATATGTATATATGTATGTATATATATATATGAATTATATGTGTATATATAATATGTTTATATATGTATATTATATATATTAACATATATGAATATTATACATATGTATATATGTAATATGTGTTTTATATATATATATATATATATATATATATATATATATATATATATATATATATATATATATATATATATATATATATATATATATATATATATAATGTATTATATAATATTAATAATATTTTTCAGCCCCCGGACAAATATTTTTTTAGCCCTATGCGGCCCCCAAGTCCACACCCCTGCATTAGAGCAAATATTGACAAAAACACATTCATACATAATAAATGTCACCCAGCAAAACCGCTGTTTATTTATAGGAGAAAACCTTCTTCCTTTTTCTCCTCGCATGTTTATTTGTCAATCTCTCTTCCGATTTAAACTCGTTTTCCATCACGATATAAATAACATGCCCGTCATCCCCAATCCCCATGTGAGACTAAAGCACACATCTTTCCCTTTCCTATGCATTTTAAATAGTGACAAACTGCTAGTGCAAGGCGGCCAACAATGTAGTTCAGTGGTTCGTAAGCTTCTTCCACCAAGTAGCACCTCATAAAACACTTGGCTCTCCAAGTACCACCATAATGACCAACATTAAAATACAGTGACATAGTGGGCCCAAGTATTCATTAAAAACAAGTCAGAGTTTTTATTTAACAAGTATATTAAATGTTTTTTGGACACTGTAACATGACACACCATACACAAACATCAACAATTATACAGCACATATTTACAGACTTATGTGGCGTACTACTCATGGTACACGTACCACAGTTTGATGTCAATAATTGGGATTCATCATTTTCAGTGCTCTAAAAATAAACTTCTTGTTATTGTAAGAGCTAAAACCAAAAAACAAATTTTCTGGCGTCATGACACAACCACTAGCGAGTAGCCAGCTACTAGCTACAAGCTAGCTTGAACTAATAATAATGTAAGCTCACGGTAAAATGCATGAACCTTATGATTTAACACTAGGGCTGGACGATAAAACGATATCAATATGTATCGCCATAGACACGTCTTCGATATCAATAAAAATGCGCTCGATAAAACGTTAGATTGTTTTTTTTCCTTCTATGTCGGAAGAAACCGGACGTTGCAAAGCAAGGTTGGTTGCACGACCAAAGGCGCTCGCTCTCTGGTAACCGAACAACGCAGGAAGTGATCGCTGATCCGTGGCTAACAGCCCATCAGGTAACAGTATCAACTATCAAGTTTGGTTGTGCCATCTCGTTGTCTCGTGGTTGATTCTTTGCATGGTGTGAGAAGAGAAATTAAAAAGGAGAAATTGAGGATAAAACAGGAAGTCACCTGGACAGTACGGCAGTTTTTGGGGATTTTTTAAAAGGACCGTAGTCAGACCAATGTGGTCTGTAAATGATGCATGGCACTCGTCTCCACCAAGACCGCTAATACCGGGCTCACCCTTTAGAGCACAGCCGTAACTTCCTGCCACTAAACTAAAATAGTTATTCTCAGGTTTCTCTATGTTTACATTTTCACACTTTTTTTTGTTACACTTTATTAAGCATTTCTTACATAGTCCTTGACACTTTGGCATTGTTCAACTAAGATTCCAACATTATAACATTTCTAAGTCAGAAAAAAGGAAAATCATCATAAGTTTGTTTCAATCTTGTCTCTTGCCGACTTATTTTATACAAAGTGTCATTCTTTTTTTCTAAAAAAAAATATATATGCAAGTTTTTTCTGGACAATAGGATTTCTAGAAAATATACAACTTCATTCTGGTATTGAAGTCACAAAGTGCATTATTTTTTTTAACATGCCTCATGGGGGGGTTAGGGGTTTAGGGGGGTGTATATTGTAGCGTCCCGGAAGAGTTAGTGCTGCAAGAGGTTCTAGGTATATGTTCTGTTGTGTTTATGTTGTGTTACGGTGCGGATGTTCTCCCGAAATGTGTTTGTCATTCTTGTTTGGTGTGGGTTCACAGTGTGGCGCATATTTGTAACAGTGTTAAAGTTGTTTAGACTGCCACCCTCAGTGTGACCTGTATGGCTGTTGACCAAGTATGAATTGCATTCTCTTGTGTGTGTGAAAAGCCGTAGATATGTGACTGGGCCGGTACGCAAAGGCAGTGCCTTTAAGGTTTATTGGCGCTCTGTACTTCTCCGTACGTCCGTGTACACAGAGGCGTTTTAAAAAGTCATAAGTTTTACTTTTTGAAACCGATACCGATATTACATTTTAAAGCATTTATCGGCCGATAATATCGGCAGTTCGATATTATCGGACATCTCTAATAAATATTGTATAAAACAATACACTGGAATGTACTACTAATAACTACAGTAGTTTTATGAAGTCATTTAATAAATATGTACAGCATTTACCAGAGGTGTGGACTCGAGTCACATGACTTGGACTCGAGTCAGACTCGAGTCATGAATTTGATGACTTTAGACTCGACTTGACAAAATGTAAAAAGACTTGCAACTCGACTTAGACTTTAACATCAATGACTTGTGACTTCACTTGGACTTGAGCCTTTTGAATTGACATGACTTGCTACTTTCCCCAAAACCCAAAGATGAAAAAGTTATTCGGGAGCGCTCCGTATTTTTCATTGTGTACTTGTCTATCAGCGTTGCGTGTGTCAGCTGGTGTGGTCTCAGTACAACAGCCAATCAAATTAGATCTACTTTGTTTTCATCACACAGCATTCATCCAATCAAATTGCAGGACAACCAACGAAGAAGACATGTCCAAACCACACGCCAGTGAAAAAAAAATGATGCCTAAAATAATTTCGTTTGGGTATAAAAATTACGAGGTGGTCAACACAAAACGGTTTGCAGCATGCAACACATGCGGTTCGAAAATTACTGATGGAGAGGCAACTTCGTCCGGCATTTGAAGTTGCACAAAGAACGGTAAGTTTTGAATGTAAGATAATGTTTATTGGCTAAGTAACGTGACTGTTATTTGCTGTGTAGTTAAATCAGTGAGTCTGTAAACTCACTGCTAACGTTATAACGTTATTGCAAACACGGGAATCTGTTGCAGTTCACTACCTTATTCATACTTTTTGTTCAGTGATTTTTTTAAGCAGGGTTACGTTAGTCAATATATCACACGTAACATTAGACGGCGGTCAGCAGCACCGCGTATTTTAGCCACCTAAAAAAAAGACAAAAAATAGTAAAATAAAGGTCAGTTAAAATGTATACTATATTATGAATATGTGTACCATTTTAGCTAGCTTTCTGACATACTGTTGGTTGTTTACCTCAGTGGTCCCCAACCACCGGGTCCGTGGATCGATTGGTATCGGGCCGCACAAGAAATTTTTTTTTTTTTTTTTTTTTTTTTTTTAATTAAATCAACATAAAAAACACAAGATACACTTACAAGTAGTGCACCAACCCAAAAAAACTCTCTCCCCCTTTTGTTCTGGGCATTGAACATGAAGACTCTTCCTTCACTGTTCCGAGTGGCCATGAGAGTCTTGGCAGTGCCTGCCTCCAGTGCTCCAGTGGAGCAAGTTTTCAGCCATGGTGGCATCATACTACGCCCCCATCGTGCACAAATGACTGACAGACTCTTGGCTAATTTGGTCTTTTGCAAATGCAATGCAGCATAGGGCCCTGACATATAAAAAGTACAACTTTTTTGTTATGTTCACGTATATGTCATGTTTTTTCAATGTTAACACTTTTGTACAAATAAGTACATTTGCACTTTATTTTTCAATGTGTTTGTTCTGTAAAGGAATGAGTTAATGTTTAAAATGACTGGTTAATAGTGCTATTATAAAGTGCAATGTCAGCACAATTTTCTTTCCTGCAATTTAAAATGCACTTGTTTTAATAAATAAATACAGCATTTGAAAAGCATACACAATCTGTGTTAATATATTAGTCTGTGGTTAAAAGGACTTGAAAGGACTCGAAACTCAAAATGCAGGACTTAGGACTTGACTTGAGACTTTCCAGTCTTGACTTTGGACTTGACTCGGGGCTTGCCTGTCTTGACTCGGGACTTGACTCGGACTTGAGGGCAAAGACTTGAGACTTACTTGTGACTTGCAAAACAATGACTTGGTCCCACCTCTGGCATTTACCTTCTACAAAATCTCCTTCTAGCTGCTTCTCCATATTTTTATGGCCTGCACTTTAGATATTATTTGAATGACTCATTCTGCTTCAGTTTGGTGCAGACTAGCAGGGATACGCTCCAATTGCTTTGCCAAGTTGTTTTTGATGATTTCTTTCTTGAATTCAATGGATATCATCCACTTCGTCTTCTCAGCACTGTCCTTCACACTCACTTTCTTTCTTCCAATTGTTGTAAAACAAAATCATGTCCATCTTAAGCTATATGCTAATGCTAGCGAGTAAGACCGGATGTTTTGGGTGTTCTCTTTGACATTTATTCACACATTAATGCTTGTAGCTTAGAGCATAAACAGAGAGGTACTGCAGGGGATTTATTAGACTTTATTTTTTATATTTTTTTATACTCCCTAGGCAATTTGACTACAAATGTAAAGGTCCTTAACACACTGTAATGTAGTTTACAAATAGCAGTGGCCTGGACACCACTTGCAGGTTTAAAATAAAGTCATCAATAAATAATTATACAATTGTATCCCTGTTAGCATTTAAGATAGCTTGCGAATAGCGCTCTAGTTACCTGCTACTAATTAGCCCACCACTTGTCAGCTTGTAATTAGCGTGCCAGTTGTAAACTAGAGATTAAAGCGCCAGGAGTCAGCTAGCAATTAGCGTTGAACTTGTCAGCTTGTAATTAGTGATTAGCTTACGATAAGCACGCCGGTTGTCAGCTAGCGATTAGTGTGCCGGTTGTAAGCTAGCGTTTAGCATGACAGTTGTAAACTAGCGTTCAACGTACCAGTGGTTAGCTAGCATTTAGCATGGCAGTTGTCAGCTAGCGATAAGCGCACCAGTTGTCAGCTAGCCATAAGCGTGCCAGTTGTCAGCTAGTGATTAGCGTGCCAGTTGTAAGGTAGCGTATAGCGTGGCATTGTTCAGCTTGTGATTTGCGTGGAAGTTGTCAGCTAGCGATAAGCGCGCCAGTTGTCAGCTATCCATAAGCGTGCCAGTTGTCAGCTAGCAATTAGTGTGCTGGTTGTAAGCTAGCGTTTAGCATGACAGTTGTAAACCAGCGTTCAACGTGCCAGTGGTTAGCCAGCATTTAGGGTGCCAGTTGTAAGCTAGCATTTAGCGTGACAGTTGTCAGCTTGTGATTAGCGTGGCAGTTGCCAGCTAGCGATAAGCGCGCCAGTTGTCAGCTAGTCATAAGCGTGTCAGTTGTCAGCTAGTGATTAGCGTGCCAGTTGTAAGCTAGCGTGGCAGTGTTCAGCTTGTGATTAGCCTGGAAGTTGTCAGCTAGCGATAAGCACGGCAGTTGTCAGCTAGCAATTAGTGTGCCGGTTGTAAGCTAGCGTTTAGCGTGACAGTTGTAAACTAGCGTTCAACGTGCCAGTAGTTAGCTAGCATTTAGCGTGGCAGTTGTCAGCTTGTGATTAGCGTGGCAGTTGTCAGCTTGCGTTTAGCGTGCCAGTTGTAGTTGTAAGGTAGCGTGGCAGTGTTCAGCTTGTGATTAGCGTGGAAGTTGTCAGCTGGCGATAAGCACACCAGTTGTCAGCTAGCAATTAGCGTGGCAGCTAGCTGTAAGCTAGCGTGTAGTGTGGCAGTTGTCAGCTAGCGATAACCGCGCCAGTTGTCAATTCATGATTAGCGCGCTAGATGCCACGATAGCGATTGGCGTCCTGGTTCCACTTTATGGTAATCGGGTTATACTTGTATAGCGTTTTTTTTACCTTCAAGGTACTCCAAGCGCTTTGACACTATTTCCACATTCACCCATTCACACACACATTCACACACTGATGGCGGGAGCTGCCATGCAAGGCCCTAACCACGACCCATCAGGAGCATGGGTGAAGTGTCTTGCTCAAGGACACAACAGACGTGACGTGGTTGGTAGAAGGTGGTGATCGAACCAGGAACCCTCAGTTTGCTGGCACGGCCCAAATGCGCCACGCCGTCCCATATCATTTGAGTATGTTAGTATTACACAATAACAAGGTAGGTTTAGCCTAGAAAATGTTGACGACCCCTGACTTCCAGCAAGACAATTAGCCACAAAACGCAGTTGCTGTTTTAGAATTGTTCAGCTGGCTCAAAAGCAGTGGGTGACTTTGTTTGGAAATCAGCCGCACTTTGGCCTCCAATGGACGTCATTTGACATTTGTGCTTTTTTTTCAGTGCATGAATCATCAAAGTAGAAATGGGAGGGGGGTGTCATGGACTAAATGTAGGACATGTTTTCAAAAGACACCTTATGTCCCTGCAGCGTGTCAGAGACTTAAATGAGAGCACAGCTTAACTCCTATTAGGGACAGGGGGGGCTAAGTGGTCTTTGTTCCACAAATGGGCGCATGCTGGATATGCAGAGTTCTTTTTTTTAAGGGGGGTGTGGTTGTTGTCACTTTGTTTGTGTTGATGGTGGCAGATGTACAAGTGACCTACATGTGCTTGGACCACATCTGATGTCTGCTGCATCTTCCTCATCAATTTTATTATTAGCAAGTATTGCAGTAGTGTGTAGGTCACAAACTCAAGAAAGATGATGTCAACACAGAGGTGTCCAAAGTGCAGCCAGAAGCTCCAGTTTTGGATGAAAAACAACTTTAAGGATGTAAAAAAAAAAGTGTGATGTCATGAGAAAAAAGTTTGATAATATTTTAGTAGAGATGTCTGATAATATCGGACTGCCGATATTATCAGCCGATAAATGCTTTAAAATGTAATATCGGAAATTTTCGGTATTGGTTTCAAAATGATCTGTATCGGTTTAAAAAATATATATAATATAATTACAACATTTTATGTACATATTTATATACAGATTTGAACAATTAGTGATTCACTGAAATATATTTATTAATTGTGGTTCTTACCGCCACCTACTGCACCGGAGGTGTAACTACAAGCAACATTCACAGACAGTCCCATTGCTTTTATGAGCGGTCGAGCGAGTCAAAAGCCGAAAAATCCATTTGTGGCGGACATAATTCTTTCGTGGCGGGCCGCCACAAATAAATGAATGTGTGGGAAACACTGACTTTTTAAAACGCCGCTGTGTACACGGACGTAGGGAGAAGTACAGAGCTCCAATAAACCTTAAAGGCACTGCCTTTGCGTGCCGGCCCAATCACATAATATCTACGGCTTTTCACACACAAGTGAATGCAATGCATACTTTGTCAGCAGCCATACAGGTCACACTGAGGGTGGCCGTATAAACAACTTTAACACTGTTACAAATATGCGCCACACTGTGAACCATACTTGCCAACCCTCCCGAATTTTCCGGGAGACTCCCGAATTTCAGTGCCTCTCCCGAAAATCTCCCGGGACAACCATTCTCACGAATTTCTCCCAATTTCCAGCCGGACTTAAGGCACGCCCCCTCCAGGTCTGTGCGGACCTGAGTGAGGACAGCCTGTCGTCACGTCCGCTTGGCCAACCAAAAAGTAACCACAGAACAATAGTGTTCTGTGGTTACTTTTTGGTTGGCCAACGGTTTACGTTGTATTGCGCACCCTGACGGCAAGTGTGGGAGTCGGTTCTGAAGTATGAAGTAAAGAGACGTAACTTCGTCACCTCGCCTGGTTATTGACTCCAACCCAGAATATTACACTGCCCATACCTACTCTCCTTCAAAGGCTGTGCTACTGGCTGCAAAGCATTGCACTTTCAAATACAACAATGAGTAGAGAGGAGTGTTATGTGTGTATATGTGTAAATAAATGAACACTGAAATTCAAGTATTTATTTTATTTATATGTATATATATATATATATATATATATATATATATATATATATATATATATATATATATATATATATATATATATATATATATATGTATTCTAGCTATAAATATACTCCTCCCCCCTTAACCCCCACACCAAACAAGAATGACAAACATATTTCATGAGAACATCCGCACCGTAACACAACATAAACACAACAGGACAAATACCCAGAACCCCTTGCAGCACTAACTCTTCCGGGACGCTACAATATACACCCACCGCTACCCCCAACCCCGCCCACCTCAACCCCGGCAACCCGAAACCCCGCCCACCTCCCTCATGCTCTCTCAGGGAAAGCATGTCCCAAATTCCAAGCTGCTGTTTTGAGGCATGTTAAAAAAATTAATGCACTTTGTGACTTCTATAATAAATATGGCAGTGCCATGTTGGCATTTTTTTCCATAACTTGAGTTGATTTATTTTGGAAAACCTTGTTACATTGTTTAATGCATCCAGCGGGGCATCACAACAAAATTAGGCATAATAATGTGTTAATTCCACGACTGTATATATCGGTATCCGTTGATATCGGAATTGGTAATTAAGAGTTGGACAATATCGTAATATCGGATATCGGCAAAAAAGCCATTATCGGACATCTCTATATTTTAGGGGTGTCCAACCTTTTTTTTCCCCCAATGGGTCACATACTGAAAAGTATTTGGCGGCCATCTTGAAATTGTTTTATTTTGTTAATGAAACGATTAAAAAAAAAAAAAAAGATACAAACAGACATATTCAAAACCCCAAACCAGTGAAGTTGGCACGTTGTGTAATTCGTAAATAAAAACAGAATATAATTATTTGCAAATCCTTTTCAACTTACAGTATATTCAATTGAATGGACTGCAAAGACAAGATATTTAATGTTCGAACTAAAAAACTTAATTTGATTTTGCAAATAATCATTAACTTAGAATTTAATGGCAGCAACATGTTGCAAAAACATTAGCACAGGGGCATTTTTACCACTGTGTTACATGGCCTTTCCTTTTAACAACACTCAGTAAACATTTGGGAACTGAGGAGACCAATTTTTGAAGCTTTTCAGGTGGAATTATTTCCCTTTTTTGCCTGATGTACAGCTTAAGTTGTACATCAAGTTGTTGTCAGGGGTCTCCGTTGTGGTATTTTGCGCTTCATAATGCACCACACATTTCCAATGGGAGACAGGTCTGGACTACAGGCAGGCCAGTGTAGTACCTGCACTATTTTACTATGAAGCCACGCTGTTGTAACACGTGGCTTGGCATTGTCTTGCTTAAATAAGCAGGGGCGTCCATGATAACGTTGCTTGGATGGCAACATATGTGGCTCCAAAACCTGTATGTAACTTTCAACATTAATGGTGCCTTCACAGATGTGTAAGTTACCCATGCTTTGGGCACTAATACACTCCCATACCATTATAGATGTTGGATTTTGAACTTTGCGCCTATAACAATCCTGATGGTTCTTTTCCTCTTTGTTTTCCAGAGGACACGATGTCCACAGTTTCCAAAAACAATTTGAAATGTGGACTCGTCAGACCACAGAACACTTTTCCACTTTGCATCAGTCCAACTTAGATGAGCTCGGGCCCAGCAAAGCCGGCGGCGTTTCTGGGTGTTGTTGATAAATAGCTTTCGCTTTGCATAGTAGAGTTTTAATTTGCACTTACAGATGTAGTGACTAACTGTAGTTACTGGCAGTGGTTTTCTGAAGTGTTCCTGAGCCCGTGTGGTGATATCCTTTACACACTAATGTCGCTTTTTGATGCAGTACCGCCTGAGGGATCCAAGGTCACGGGCATTCAATGTTACGTGCAGTGATTTCTCCAGATTCTCTGAACCTTTTGATGATATTACGGACCTTTGATGGTAAAATCCCTAAATTCCTTGCAACAGCTTGTTGAGAAATGTTGTTCTTAAACTGTTCTACAATTTGCTCACGCATTTGGTCACAAAGTGTTGACCCTCGCCCCATCCTTGTTTGTGAATGACTGAGCATTTCATAGAAGCTGCTTTTATACCCAATCATGGCACCCACCTGTTCCCAAGTAGCCTGTTCACCTGTGGGATGTTCCAAATAAGTGTTTGATGAGCATTCCTCATCTTTCTTAGTCTTTTTTGCCACTTGTGCCAGGTTTTTTGAAACATGTTGCATGCATCAAATTCCAAATGAGTTTTCCAGTTCGAATGTCAAGTATCTTGTCTTTGCAGTCTATTCAATTGAATATAGGTTGAAAAGGATTTGCAAATAATTGCATTCTGTTTTTATTTTCGATTTACACAACGTGTAACATATATGTAATATATACATGATATAAGTATATATGTAATGTAGTAACATTTATAATAACATTTAATATTTACGTATTTTGATCATTTTAAATATACGCGGCGCATTAATACAATTTAAAAAATGCATCACAATGTTTGCTTTTTTTTTTTACTCACTGCAGACTTCATGAGAGCCAACAAACATAATAAAACATCACTTACTGTACAAGGGCTGCTGTCATTAGACTGCTAGAATGTTCATGTATTTCCATTTAGATGAAAAATGACTCATAATCCCCTTGAAGAAAAGGGGCGTGGAACTGAGCGTCTTTTCGTGTCGTTGTCCCCATTCCCGGGTCTAAACTGAATACGTCCTCAGCCTTCTGATATTCAGGTGAGAGGCATGATTTATGATCTAGAATAAAGTTTGACGAGCAAGCAAACGAGGAAGCAGCTGATCAGTCGATGTAAACATCAGCACACGCGCTCGTGATCACGGCGCCGCTATAAATAGTTTGTCTGCGTTAGCGCTTATAATAACAATATGACTAATACTTGTTAAAATTTATAATAACAATGTCACTAATACTTGTTAATATTTAAGTAATATCACTAATACTTGTTAATATTTATAACAATATGCCTAATACTTGTTAATATTTCTAATTACAATATGACTAATACTTATAACAATATCACAAATACTTGTTAATATATATAATATCACTAATACTTGTTGATATTTTTAACAATATCAGTAATACTTATTAATATTTATAATAACAATATCACTAATACTTGTTAATATTTATAAAAATAATATCACTAATACTTGTTAATATTTATAATAACAATATCACTAATACTTGTTAATATTTATAATATTATGACTAATACTTGTTAATATTTATGATAACAATATGACTAATACTTATTAATATTTATAATAGTATCACTAACACTTGTTCATATTTATAATAAAAATATCACTAATACTTGTTAATATTTATAATAACAATATGATTAATACTTGTTAATATTTATAATAACAATATGACTAACACTTGTTAATATTTATAATAACAATATCACTAATACTTGTTAATATTTATAATAACTAGAGGTTTATCGGCCGATAATATCGGCAGGCCGATATTATCGGCCGATAAATGCGTTAAAATGTAATATCGGAAATTATCGGTATCGGGTTTTTTTTATTATCGGTATCATTTTTTTGGTTTGTTTGTTGTTGTTTTTTTTATCAAATCAACATAAAAAACAGATGATACACTTACAATTAGTGCACCAACCCAAAAAACTTCCCTCCCTCATTCCCACTCATTCACACAAAAGGGTTGTTTCTTTCTGTTATTAATATTCTGGTTCCTACATTATATATCAGTACAGTCTGCAATGGATACAGTCCGTAAGCACACATGATTGTGCGTGCTGCTGGTCCACTAGTACTAACCTTTAACAGTTAATTTGACTAATTTTCATTAATTACTAGTTTCTATGTAACTGTTTTTATATTGTTTTACTTTCTTTTTTATTCAAGAAAATGTTTTTAATTTATTTATCTTATTTTATTAATAAAAAAAAAAAGTACCTTATCTTCACCATACCTGGTTGTCCAAATTAGGCATAATAATGTGTTAATTCCACGACTGCATATATCGGTTGATATCGGTATCGGTAATTAAAGAGTTGGACAATATCGGAATATCGGATATTGGCAAAAAGCCATTATCATACATAAATGGTAAATGGGTTGTACTTGTATAGCGCTTTTCTACCTTCAAGGTACTCAAAGCGCTTTGACACTACTTCCACATTTACCCATTCACACACACATTCACACACTGATGGAGGGAGCTGCCATGCAAGGCGCTAACCAGCACCCATCAGGAGCAAGGGTGAAGTGTCTTGCTCAGGACACAACGGACATGACGAGGTTGGTACTAGGTGGGGATTGAACCAGGGACCCTCGGGTCACGCACGGCCATTCTTCCACTGCGCCACGCCGTCCCTACATACATCCCTAATAATAACAATATGTCTAATACTTGTTAATATTTATAATAACAATACCACTAATATTTGTTAATATTCACGTCACGACATGTAAATGGAGTATTGTTGCCGCTTTTTGGATGTATTTTTATTGGGCTTAATGGACTTTTATTTCCGTTTATTTACAAATCAGAATGCATTTTAAAAAATCCATCCGTCATGTCTTTCATGATGATTGTGAACAAATCCCCCAAAAATTGCAGTTCCCCTTTAAGACTTGTGTCTAATAGTTTGCTCACTGGTATTGACGTCATTCTTTGATGACATGAGATGAAAACTCCGCTCTAGCTCAGCGACCACTTCTTTTTGTCCCTCATCCCCCGGGATGAAGGCCAAGCAAAAATAAATCACAGCCTTTCAGTGCCTCCAAATGTAAAAGTGTGTGCGCGTGTGTGTGTGTGCGTGTGTGTGTGTGTGCGTGTGAGTGTGTGTGTGCGTGTGTGTGTCAGGGGGGTTAAAAGCAGGGAGGAGACAGCAGGTCTTTGCTCACATGGATGGACAAGCGGGTGCTGAATGGTCCTAGCCTCCACAAGCAGCATCATGTGACACACACACACACACACACACACACACAGCACACAGTATCCCCCACCCTAAGGCTATGTGAGCGGCACCATTACCACCAAGACTTTTACACAACCAAACAAAAAGATTTCTCCAAAGCCTCGCAGCTGCTTCACGAGCTCCCAGGCGGCGTTTCATCACGACATTCCGCCAGTGGCTCTCGCTGCAGCTGCATTTACACGACTTGTAGAAGTCTGTGACAAGTTGACTCACAGAAAACGACGTTGTAAAGACGACCGTTAGTCACGCAAAATGCAATCACTTGCCCCTTGTGAGAGTGGAATCAAAATCAGTACATAACTGTTTGAGAGCGGAATGAAAGAAAGTGAATGTGAGTCATCCACTGTCTTTGTCTGTGGGTGGACGCGGGGCCACTGGTGTTGGGATCTTCCCTTTTAAAGGTTGATGTGATGCTGTAGTCTCACGACAACGGACGTGACGCGGAACAGTCAAGCGGACAAACAATTCTAATTGATTCAATCATTTATTCCAACAGAAATTAAACAAAGGCAAAAATAAGCAAACAACATATTAAAATCTGGAGGCATTGGAAGACATGGGAGTGGTACAACTTTTTTTCTTCTTCTAATGGCTTGTCTGAGTAAAGCGAAGAGACTAGAATTGAAATGGATTTTTTTGTAATTATTTAAAAAATATATATTTTATTTTATTTTTTATTTTTTTCCCCTCCCTCAGGGGAGGATATTCGACAGGGCGGATGCTGGTTGTTCCATCTCCATCATTGGGGTCCCGGCGGGTGGGGTGGGTGGTTCCCGTGGTCCCGTGCTGGGAGGTCCTGCGGCGGCCGACTTGGGTGGGGTGGCCTGGGGTGGCCTGGGGCGGGCCGCGCCGTGCTCTCCGGGGGTGGGGGGTGGGCTCGTGGGTGCCCGGTTGCTGGTGGGGCAGGGGCGGTCTTCTTGTCCGGTTGCGGGGAGTCTCTGGGCCCCCCGGGCGGGGCGTCCCGCCTTTCTGCCCGTGTGGGGTGTGGTCTCTCGCTAGCTTGAGGGCTGGCTGTTCCCTGCTTCTCCCGTGCCTTGTCCTCTGCCGGGTGCGTCTGTGTGTGGCCTGCTGCTGGCTCTTCCGGGAGGCACAGTAGGCCTCTGGGCTTCCTGTCGCTGGCCGGCCTGGCTGCATGGGGCCGGTGGTCCCTGGTTCCCTGGGCACCACACCTGCTGTTTGTGGGTTGGGCTCTCTGGGTGGCTCGGGCCGTACTCTGGCTCCCACACACACTGGGAGTCAAATATATTGTACATACAAATACACATATACTCACATTCACACTGTTATTCATACATACATAAGTACCTACGCTCCCACATACATACACAAATACAGTACATACCTACATACTCAAAGTTTGTACATCCACACACACATTCACTGTACAAACATACATATACACAAATATGTACATATACATTCACTGTACAAACATACATATACACATACTGTACATATACATTCACTTTACAAACATACATATATACATATTGTACATATACATTCACTTTACAAACATACATATATACATATTGTACATATACATTCACTTTACAAACATACATACAGTATACAGCTACTGTACATATACAAGTACATATACATACATACACTCATGCACATAATCATGTTTCATCAAACATAAATTAAAGTTTTTACTCTAGGGTAAACTGGATAACACATGGCACACTGACAAAGCTTAACCTATTGTTACTATAACAATCTACAAGGTTAATATAGGTTGCTTCTTTCTTCCCCTCCATTGTTCTGCTTTCTTTTGTATCTCTAGTTATCATTACGTATATGTATTGTTACATTTGAACAACTGTATTGTTGTTAATAGAGGTAAATTATTGGTATTGTTCATTATCAATAGCGCTATTTCTATTGATATTTGTATTGCTCCATTTGTAGTGTAATAATGCTCATTGTCATTTCTGTATTATTTTTTATTTCGATAACTGCTTCTTTGCTATCACTTTTACCATCATATTTGTACATATCGTATTTGCTGATTTTTGCTCTATTGTTGTTGTTGTTGTTGTTATTGTTGTGTTTGCTGTTGTTGTTTTTGTCTCTCTGTCCCTCTTGTCCCCACAATTTCCCCCTCTGTCTTCCTTTTTTTCTCTTTCTATCCCCTCCTGCTCCGGCCTGGCTGCACCAAATGATAATATAAATACATTTAATAAAGTTAAATACAAATAAGGCAACAAGAGAAGTATCCCACACTTCTCTTGTAAAGTACAAACCCTGTTTCCATATGAGTTGGGAAATTGTGTTGGATGTAAATATAAACGGAATACTATGATTTGCAAATCCTTTTCAACCCATATTCAATTGAATGCACTACAAAGACAAGATATTTTATGTTCAAACTCATAAACTTTATTTTTTTTTTTGCAAATAATAATTAACTTAGAATTTCATGGCTGCAACACGTGCCAAAGTAGTTGGGAAAGGGCATGTTCACCACTGTGTTACATGGCCTTTCCTTTTAACAACACTCAGTAAACGTTTGGGAACTGAGGAGACACATTTTTTAAGCTTCTCAGGTGGAATTCTTTCCCATTCTTGCTTGATGTACAGCTTAAGTTGTTCAACAGTCCAGGGGTCTCCGTTGTGGTATTTTAGGCTTCATAATGGGCCACACATTTTTAATGGGAGACAGGTCTGGACTACAGGCAGGCCAGTCTAGTACCCGCACTCTTTTACTATGAAGCCACGTTGATGTAACACGTGGCTTGGCATTGTCTTGCTGAATTAAGCAGGGGCGTCCATGGTAACGTTGCTTGGATGGCAACATATGTTGCTCCAAAACCTGTATGTACCTTTTAGCATTAATGGCGCCTTCACAGATGTGTAAGTTACCCATGTCTTGGGCACTAATACACCTCCATACCATCACAGATGCTGGCTTTTCAACTTTGCGCCTATAACAATCTGGATGGTTCGTTTCCTCTTTGGTCCGGAGGACACGACGTCCACAGTTTCCAAAAACAATTTGAGATGTGGACTCGTCAGACCACAGAACACTTTTCCACTTTGTATCAGTCCATCTTAGATGAGCTCAGGCCCAGCGAAGCCGATGGCGTTTCCGGGTGTTGTTGATAAGCGGTTTTCGCCTTGCATAGGAGAGTTTTAACTTGCACTTACAGATGTAGTGACCAACTGTAGTTACTGACAGTGGGTTTCTGAAGTGTTCCTGAGCCTATGTGGTCACACTGATGTCGCTTGTTGATGCAGTACAGCCTGAGGGATCGAAGGTCACAGGCTTAGCTGCTTACGTGCAGTGATTTCTCCAGATTCTCAGAACCCTTTGATGATATTACGGAGCGTAGATGGTGAAATCCCTAAATTCCTTGCAATAGCTGGTTGAGAAAGGTTTTTCTTAAACTGTTCAACAATTTGCTCACACATTTGTTGACAAAGTGGTGACCCTCGCCCCACCCTTGTTTGTAATGACTGAGCATTTCATGGAATCTACTTTTATACCCAATCATGGCACCCACCTGTTCCCAATTTGCCTGTTCACCTGTGGGATGTTCCAAATAAGTGTTTGATGAGCATTCCTCAACTTTATCAGTATTTATTGCCACATTTCCCAACTTCTTTGTCACGTGTTGCTGGCATCAAATTCTAAAGTTAATGATTATTTGCACAAAAAAAAATGTTTATCAGTTTGAACATCAAATATGTTGTCTTTGTAGCATAATCAACTGAATATGGGTTGAAAAGAATTTGCAAATCATTGTATTCCGTTTGTATTTACATCTAACACAATTTCCCAACTCATATGGAAACGGGGTTTGTAAATCTGAACAGCCGATATGGGCATCTACATCAACTATATGATTTGCCTGAGAAGCTGGACAGGACAAAACAAAACAAAAAGAATTGAAATGGAACTTTATTGTCATTGCACTTGAAAAGAACATTTTCAATCCAAGAACAGACATACAAGGTAGACAGAACAGGAAGACTGATGTAAAAAAGGTAGGAAAAGGTAAATATGGGAGAAAAAGACCAGTTAATTTCTAAACTGCCAATGGCGCAACAGTATCAACTATCAAGTTTGGTTGCTGTCTTGCTGTTGATTCTCTGCATGGAGTGAGAAGAGAAAGCAATGATGAGAAATTGTGGATAAAACATGAAAAGTCACCTTGACAATATGGCAGGTTTTTTTGGGATTTTTTTCAAACGGACCTTAGTTCTACGCCGCGCTCATCTTTTCTTTTCAACCCTCGTCCGTTCCCTATTCGGATGCACGGAAACAACAGGTAGGAACTAAAGTGCAGGACTGTATAAATAAAATACATAACAAATGCGCTACTTTAAAATTATAATTTGGTCCAATGATATTGAAATAATAATTACTGCATGACATACATTAATTTCCATACTTACATAAGAATAACAGACCACTTGAAATGTTACACAGACCACGTAACTTCCTGGCACTAAACCTGCAGAAAATAGTCCTTCTCAGGTTTCTCTATGTTTACATTTTTGTTACACCCAATTAAGCATTTCTTACATATTCCTTATTTTTGCACCTTCATTTTAAGAGCTTATTGTTAAGTGTTTATTATGATTTTACAATTTTGTTTACATTGTGTTTTCCATGCTTGTGTTGACATTTCCTTTCCTTTCTGCTTTCATACGTAGCTTAGGGGATTGAAATACGTTTTTTTTTACATTTGATATATTTTTCTCCCAGTACTTCATTTGGATAGGTGATCAAAAATGTCAATACTTATCGATATTGATCGATTGAAAACACATTTTCAGCAATGTGGCCCAGCCCAAGGGAAAGAAACATCATGGTTCAGGCTTTAAAAACGGTCTTTTAGCTCATTAAAGTGGTTCAACTCCACTCAAAGCAAGGAGACAAGATGCTTCTTTCAAGTAGTTTCGGGCGTCCCAGCGCGGGACTGCGTATCCAGACTGTGTGTCTTTGCGCTGAGAAAGGCGCCACGCCTGAGCGCCTCGCTGACAGGCTCAGGGAAAGGACAGGCCGTCCCCCGGGCGCTGACCACCGCTCGTGAGGAGGCGGGAGTGCTGCTTTGAGAAAGGGGTGGCAAAACAAAGGAACAACCTGAGCATGCTAAACACTCAGATTGAGTGGCCCAGAATGGACTCGTAGCCGTGGGCCGTTCCACTTGTTAGGAGGTCAACTTTTCTCACTTCCTATTTTGATGTCATAGTGAGGACTTTGCTGGTTACCTGCGCCAAACACATGAGAACCTTTGATAGAGTTGTCGACTTCTGCCCCATGTTGGGTTTCTTTGCCAGCGTGTATTTTGTGTTGTTGTTTAGTCAGTATTAGATTTTAATCATATTTTCCGGACTATAGAGCGCACCGATACATTAGCCGCACCCACAAAACAAGCACATTTCCCCAGCCCATATATTAGCCGCACTTGACTATAAGCCGCGGATATATACATTGTGAAATTAGTTATTTACACAGAAAGATTCTGTAAATGTTAATTTACATACCTTAATGGTTTCCAAATGGTGTCTGTCACACGGCAGTAAAACGGCTGATCAAACAAAACAGAAGTCATTGTCATGACCCATTAGCTGCGGAAGCTAACTCTCCAATTAACTAAACAGACTCAATAGCTTCACAGTAATGTTTTGGTGAGTTTACAAAACTGAAACGATGCAAACAGAATGCCTTTGTTAGCATATTAATGACGCCAGCTTCATTACATTATGACAGCCCGTACACATATGCAAGAAAATGTTCCTACAGACACCACACATGGGACGGTTCAGTAAGTATGAATAGTTTTAGTTATATTGTAAAACTTACAAACGTTGCTTAGAGTGATGAATGACTAATCCATACGAGTAGAAACGCTATGGGGGGGGGGCCAGTCGACTGAACTTCTACTTCCGGTTCAAAGCACGAAATGGAAGGACACTTGTCACTACACGTTCAGTTCAGGAAGACACTTCATTCAACTTGTTTTTTCGGCAGTTATGATCGAGTTCAATCAATCAATCCGTTTATTTATATAGCCCTAAATCACAAGTGTCTCAGAGGGCTGCACAAGCCGCAACGACATCCTCGGTACAGAGCCCACATAAGGGCAAGGAAAAACTCACCCCAGTGGGACGTCGATGTAATGACTATGAGAAACCTTGGAGAGGACCGCATATTTGGGTAACCCCCCCCCTCCCCCCCTCTAGGGGAGACCGAAAGCAATGGATGTCGAGTGGGTCTGACATAATATTGTGAAAGTCCAGTTCATAGTGGATCCAACATAATAGTAAGAGTCCAGTCCATAGTGGGGCCAGCAGGAAACCATCCCGAGCGGAGACGGGTCAGCAGCGCAGAGATGTCCCCAACCGATGCACAGGCGAGCGATCCACCCCGGGACCCGACTCTGTACAGCCAGCACTTCATCCATGGCCACCGGACCTGTGTAACTCCCTTCCACAAGGGAGAGGGGGGCAGAGGAGAAAAGAAAAGAAACGGCAGATCAACTGGTCTAAAAAAAAAAGGGGGTCTATTTAAAGGCTAGAGTATACAAATTAGTTTTAAGAAGAGACTTAAATTCTTCTACTGAGGTAGCATCTCTAACTGTTACCGGGAGGGCATTCCATAGTACTGGAGCCCGAATAGAAAACGCTCTTTGCAGCACTAACTCTTCCGGGACGCTACAAGGTGTGTGTGTGGGGGGGGGAGGTTTGGTGGTAGCGGGGGTGTATTTTGTAGCGTCCCGGGGGAGTTAGTGCTGCAAAGGATTCTGGGTATTTGTTCTGTTGTGTTTATGTTGTGTTACGGTGTGGATGTTCTCCCGAAATGTGTTTGTCCTTCTTGTTTGGTGTGGATTCACAGTGTGGCGTATATTTCTAACAGTGTTAAAGTTTTTTATACAGTCACCCTCAGTGTAACCTGCATCGCTGTTGATGAAGTATGCGTTGCATTCACTCGTGTGAGCGTACAGAAGCCGCACATATCTTGTGACTGGGTCTGAACGATGTTAGAATGGATGAAAAGTGGACGTGACCATAGCTCGTAGAGTACGTTAAAGGCAGTGCCTTTAAGGCACGCCCCCAAGACTGTGGTCCGGGTGGACGAGATATAATGACTGATGAACACCTTTGTTCGATAATGAAGGTTGCCTCAGCTCAAAGCCTGAGCCCCGACATTAATGAACTCGCATCCAAGAAAAGATGCCAGGTATCTGGCTTGGGCACCTCAGATTAGATCAGTGTGTTGCAAACTGAGCAGTTTAAAGTCCTGAATGGTTGTTTTATTCATTGTTATTTTATTTTCAAATTTATTAGCCTGTGGAAAAAGTTAATGTTGATATTTACCTCAGAAGGCTGCAAATAGGAAAGAGGCATTCCATTTTTATTTAAATTGTATTTGATATGCCATTGATATTTTTTAATTATTATTATTATTTGAAACTCGATTTTGCATGTCACTATAAAGTTATATAAGCCTTGCTTGTTCAATATTCAATGCAAAACTTGTTTGGGTCCCTATTAAAAGGTTAATTTGGTCAACCTTGGCCCGCAGCTTTGTTCAGTTTTAAATTTTGGCTCACTCTGTATTTGAGTTTGACACCCCAGTATTAAAGGGTTAAAACTTACATTCTCTTTCAGTGGGAGCAGTGTTGTTGCCAATGCGTCAAAGTCTAGTATCAGTTTTGTTGTGGCAATCCTCAAAACAGATCAATTGTGTTTTAATATCTGGTGGGCCGGAATAAAGGGACAAACAGGCCGGATGTGGCCCGCGGGCCATAGTTTACCCACCCCTGATCTAGAGGTTGCATGAACAAAGGTAACCTAGCAAAACAAGAAGTGATCAGTGAGCAATGGGAGGCGCAAAACAGTATCAACTATCAAGTTTGGTTGCTATCTCGCTGTTGATTCTCTGCGTGGAGTGAGAAGACAAAGTCAAAATGAAGAAATTGTAGATAAAACCGGAAAAGTCACCTCGACAGTATGGCAGTTTTTTTTGGGTTTTTTTCAAACCTCGCTCATCATTTCTTTTCAACCCTCGTCCGTTCCCTATTTGGACAAGCGGAAACAACAGGTAGGAACTAACTGTATAAATCAAATATATAACAAATGTGCTACTTTAAACAATAATTTGGTCCAATAATATTGAAATTGTTACTGCATAACTTCAATTCACTTCCATACTTAAATAAGAATAACAGACCACTTTAAATGTTACACAGTCGCAACTTCCTGGCACGAAACCTGCAAAAAAATGGTTCTTCTCAGGTTTCTCTATGTTTACATTTTTGTTACACCCAATTAAGCATTTCTTACATATTCCTTATTTTTGCACCTTCATTTTATGAGCTTATGTGATTTTACAATTTTGTTTACATTGATTATTTTCCATGCTTGTATTGACATTTATTTTCCTTTCTGAGGGGATTTTAATCAGAGGAAGGTTACATTTGAAATAACAATGTTAACGTTTCACATATTTTTCTTCTGGCCCTAATTTTCTATAGGTCACAAAAATATAATTTATCATCAATACAGAAAGGTATCTCCCATACCATCACAGATGCTGGCTTTTGAACTTTGCGCCCATAACAGTCCGGATGGTTCTTTTTCTCTTTGGTTCGGAGGACACGACGTCCACAGTTTCTAAAAACAATTTGAGATGTGGACTCGTCAGACCACAGAACACTTTTACACTTTGCATCAGTCCATCTTAGATGAGCTCGGGCACAGCGTTTCTGGGTGTTGTTGATAAATGGCTTTGGCTTTGCATAACTTGCACTTACAGATGTAGCGACCAACTGTAGTTACTGATAGTGGTTTTCTGAAGTGTTCCTGAGCCCATGTGGTGATATCCTTTACACACCGATGTCGGTTTTTGATGCAGTACCGCCTGAGGGATCGAAGGTCACGGACATTCAATGTTGGTTTTCGGCCTTGCAGTGATTTTTCCAGATTCTCTGAACTTTTTGATGATATTATGGACCGTAGATAGTGAAATCTCTAAAAAAGGTGTATCGTGATACAGTTTTCAGCCATATCGCCCAGCCCTGGTCTTATATCCGGGTCAATACGGTATTAGACTGATATTGGTTGGTGGCTGAGAGGACCCCAACTCCAGCTGGAGGCTGACATGTGGTCGCTCAGTGTGACGTAGCCGTAATAGGATTACTGGAAAGAAACACTGTCACAAGCATCCCTGAAATCACCCCCTTAGCTCGGTGTTGCCTTCAAGTTGAGTGTATTTGGGGTGTGTGCGTAAGAGAGGTGGGCGGTGTCCAACAGGCCATGGAACTAAACAAGTGGAGGTAAAAACGCATGTTTTATTGATGAAGAGTGGGAGGCGTGTACACCGGGGGCGCCATCGGTGTCTGACGTGTCCTCCTGGAAGAGGCTTTCATAAAGCTCCGTCACGACCGCCTTCATTGAAACACCGCAACGGCACAGAGCTGGCGGGTGACAACAGAAGGCGGGATTAGCGAGCAGATCGATGACACTTCCTCTCCACTTCCTGCCGAGAAATACGAGGTCGCAGTAAAAGCAGACAACAAAATGTTTGACGAGATGCTTGGGCTAAAAACCTACTTTTTAAAGAAGCATATAGATCCTTTAAATATTGTTTTTTCAAATGCTTTTATGATGTTTTTTCTCCAGAGCACTTTGAGATTTGTTATTCAAATGTTAAGTGCAACACAAACCAAATCTATTATTATTAAGGCTTTCCAAGACCGGAGGGGGCGCCCATTGTGCTCTGAGCTCACTCCTTCACCCAACAGTCCTCTCTTTGTGTCCCCCCTTAGCCCAAAAGAGGAAAGACATTCCTGGGAAGTCCCCAATCCTGGGAATTCTAATGAAGTGGTTGCTAGGTAGCAATCTATACAGCAGGGGTGCCCACTCTTTTCTGCAGGCGAGCTACTTTTCAATTGACCAAGTCGAGGGGATCTACCTCATTCATATATATATATATATATATATATATATATATATATATATATATATATATATATATATATATATATATATATATATATATATATATATATATAACTTATATTTATTTATTTATGAAAGAGACGTTTTTGTTAACAAGTTAAAGGTGTTTCATGATAATACAAGCATATTTAACACATATAGATTCCTTTCTTTCATGAAGACAAGAATATAAGTTGGTGTATTACCTGATTCTGATGACTTGCATTGATTGGAATCAGACAGTAGTGCTGATAACGTCCGCATTTTTAAATGGAGAAGAAAAAAAGTCCTCCTTTCTGTCCAATACCACATGAAAGTGGTTGTTTTTTGGCATTTTATTTGTCCAGCTTCCATACTCCTTTTTATACACTTTACAAGAAATACATTGGCGGCAAACTCCGTAGCTTGCTAGCTTGTGCACGACAGCTTTCTGAGACTCTTATTTTGTTAGCGCAGGCAGGATGAAGATTTTATTGTGAAGATAGGAACTGTGCAGTCGGTCGTTAGAGTTTTGACGGCAAGTACGGCGCGAGAGTCTGTTGAAATAAAAATAGTTTCTCACCTTCCTGTCGGTCATTTTTTCTTAATACTGAGCTCGCAGCAGGCAGCATCATCTCACAAGATCCTCGGGTGCCGTGAATGTCAATGAGGTGACGAAAGTGACGTCTTGTTGAATATTGATGATCGATCATTTTTAGGTTTATTTTTATTAATGCCTAGCTGGCGATCGACAAGTAGCTTGTGATCGACGTAATGGGCACCCCTGCTACAGAGCCTTTTGTGGGCTCCATTATGGCGTCAATGCATCCAGGGACCACAATGCAGCCTGCAGAGTCCTTGTGAGTCCAGGTACTCAGCCTGCAGAGTCCCCCAACCTCCCCCCGACAAAACGGAATGCTGAAATATAGCAAAAACTCACGACAGGAGGAGAGAGCGTCCACATGAACTATAACGGTACCATAGAGTGAAATCCCAACTCCATGTTCCTCAGTAATGTGACACAGGAGGAAATAGTTATAATTGTAAAAAAAATTTAAATCTAAGACTTCAACTGATTGTAACGGAATTGATATGGAAACGATAAAAAAGGTTATTGAAGAGATCTCAGGACCATTAATGTATATTAGTAACCTATCATTTCAAACAGGTACATTTCCAAACAAAATGAAAATAGCGAAAGTTGCACCAATTTATAAGACTGGAGATAAACATCAATTTACAAATTGTAGACCTATTTCTTTACTTCCACAATTTTCTAAAATCATTGAAAAACTGTTCAATAACAGATTAGAGAGTTTCACAAACAAAAATAGAGTACTCGAAGAGAACCACTATGGATACAGCTAATGTTTCAACTTCGATGGCTTTAATTGAAATTACAGAAGAAATTACCAATGCAATAGATAGTAAAAAATGTGCGGCAGCAGTGTTTGTGGATCTAACCAAAGCATTTGACTCTATTAATCACAATATTTTAATCAAAAAACTAGAACGATATGGCATCAGAGGGTTAGTCTTAAACTGGATAAGAAGTTATCTAACAAACAGGAAACTATACGTGAAGCTAGGCGAACACACATCTACAACGCTAAATATATCCTGTGGCGTACCTCAGGGATCAATACTAGGACCTAAATTATTCAATCTCTATATAAATGACATTTGTAAAGTTACAAAAGATTTAAAGTTAGTATTATTTGTGGATGATACAACAGCGTTTTGTTCAGGAGAGGACACACAGAAGATAATACAAATAATAACAGAAGAAATTAACAAATTAAAAAGATGGTTTGACAACAACACACTATCGTTGAATCTCAGTAAAACTAAAATAATGCTATTTGGTAACAGTAGAAGAGAAAGTCAAACACAAATACAAATAGACGGAGTGGAAATTGAAAGAGTAAATGAAACCAAATTTCTAGGTATAATGATTGATGATAAATTGAACAGGAAATCTCATGTAAAAAATATACAACATAAAGTAGCGAGAAACACATCAATAATGAATAAAGCAAAACATGTTCTGGATCAAAAATCACTTCATATTCTCTACTGCTCGCTAGTGTTACCATATCTGAGTTACTGTGTAGAAATATGGGGAAATAACTACAAAAGTGCACTTCATTCACTAACGGTGTTACAAAAAAGATCAGTTAGAATAATACATAATGTTGGCTATAGAAAACATACAAATTCTTTATTTATTGAATCAAAAATACTGAAATTCCATGACATAGTGAATTTGCAAACAACTAAAATTATACACAAAGCAAACTATAACCTGCTACCCAAGAATATACAACAATTATTCTCAAAAAAAGAGGAGAAATATAATCTTAGAGAAAAATGTAATTTAAAACATTTGTATGCACGTACAACACTTAAGACCTTCAGTATATCAGTATGTGGAATTAAATTATGGAATGGATTAAGCAAAGCAATCAAACAATGTACTAATATGATCCACTTCAAGAAACTCTTCAAACTTAAAGTGTTTACAAAGTACAAAGAACAAGAACCATGACAAACATTCTCAATTTATTTCATCCATCCATTCATTCATTCATTCTCAAAATAAACTTACTTATCTCATCATATGAAATATGACTTACTTCACCAATTATTATTATTAAATTATTATTTATTTATTTATTACTTATGGAGTATATTGTGAATAAATTGTGAACAGGAAGTGAACAAAAAGTTTTAGCAACTGTTATGTAAAAGAAAAGGGATAGGATTAAATAAACTCTGCTTCTTCCTACTCTTTTTCGAACATGTTGAAAAGAGAAACTGGAAATTGTGATGTATCATGTTGTATGCTTGCATGTTCGAAATAAACTCAAACTCAAACTCAAACATGAATAATATTCATTCCAAACAAAGTCCCGACAAAGAATGGTGGCTCACACTTACTTAAATAGTCTTAATCACCAACAGAAAGCAGGTGAGGGAAAAAGTGCTTGAAGGCATGTGTAAAGTAGTTGTGAAAAAGCACCAACACAACAGAAAGTGCCACCAAAATAAGAGCGCAGGACAGGAAAAAGCACCAAACACAGAAGAACACCAACAAAACTCAACATAAAGGCACGGACTGGTGTAACCAGCCGTGACAGTACAATATCCACGGGAACGCAAAAAAAAAAAACTGCGCTGGTTTTTGGATTAGGGTTTGATCCAGCAGCTGACAAAAACAGATTTACACGTGCAGACCAACAGTGGCGCAAAGCAGCTTTTTTCCACTTGAGTCATAGCTTGACTTCCCGTCACTCACATTAGTATTAGATTTTTACTATTAGTTTATAGGGCTGTCCAAAAATGTTTGTTTTGATTTTTGATCGAATCACGATTCTTATATGTAACTTAATCGATTCAAAAAATTCAAAAACGTACTTTTTAATTTAAATTTTTCTTCATTTATTTATTTACTTTTTTAATCTGTCCTGTTCAACCACTCAGACAAATCATATTGTTGATGTAGATCATTTATATCTGCTGTACAGATTTACTTTACAATCGAGAATCGGTTTGAACCGAGAATCGATTCGGAATTGAATCGTTACCCCTAGGGCTGAAACGACGCGTCGACGTAGTCGACGTCATCGGTTACGTAAATACGTCGAGGACGTTTTTGTTCGTCGACGCGTCGCATATTTACGTCACACTACCGTCATGGCGGAGCGCAAAGCAGACGATGCGAGCGGTGCGAGCGAGGGGAAAAAAGCACGCCAAAAGTCGTCAAAAGTGTGGGAGTATTTCAATAAACGGCCTAAGAAGAAACGCTACTTTTACTCCGCTACTTTTATCTACATTCAGCTCGCTACTCGCTACTAATTTTTATCGATCTGTTAATGCACGCTTTGTTTGTTTTGGTCTGTCAGACAGACCTTCATAGTGCCTGCCTTACTGGTGACGTTTCACTTCGTTCCACCAATCAGATGCAGTCACTGGTGACGTTGGACCAATCAAACAGAGCCAGGGGTCACATGACCTGACTGGCTCCGAGCTAACTTCGGGTGTTACCATTTAGTGGTCAATTGTACGGAATATGCACTGTACTGTGCAATCTACTAATAAAAGTTCCAATCAATCAATCAAAAGTGTGAAGGAAAAAAGACCCTTTTTTTATTTCAACCGTAAAGACTGACTGCACAGTTCCTGTCTTCACAATAAAAGTCCCGCTCCATCGCGCCTGCGCTTTCAAAATAAGAGTCTCCGAAAGCCAGCGCAAACAAGCTAGCAAGCTACGGAGTTTGCCGCCAATGTATTTCTTGTAAAGGGTATAAAAACGAATATGGAAGGTGGACAAATAAGATGCCAAATAACAACCACTTTCATGTGGTATTAGACAGAAAGGAGGAACTTTTTTTCTCCTCCATTTGAAAACGTGGACGTTACCAGCACTACTTCCTGATTACAATCAATGCAAGTCATCAGAATCAGGTAATACACCAACTTATATTCTTGTCTTCATGAAAGAAAGGAATCTATATGTTAAACATGCATGTATATTCATTAAAACACCTTTAACATGTAAACAAAAACGGCAAAATAAATAAATATAAATTATATACTGTATATATCAATGTATGTATATATATATATATATATATATATATATATATATATATATATATATATATATATATATATATATATATGTGTGTGTGTGTGTGTGTGTGTGTGTATATATACACATATATATATATATATATATATATATATATATATATATATATATATATATATATATATATATATGATATGTGTGTGTATGTTACTCAGTACTTGAGTAGTTTTTTCACAACATACTTTTTACTTTTACTCAAGTAAATATTTGGGTGACTACTCCTTACTTTTACTTGAGTAATAAATCTCTAAAGTAACAGTACTCTTACTTGAGTACAATTTCTGGCTACTCTACCCACCTCTGCTAATAATGTTGTTGTATGCACACTGTGTCGAGCGGAAATGGCCTATCATAGCAGCACAACGGCAGCGTTCTTGCCATCACCATCAACTAGTCAATCGTCCGCGTGAGTATACGTTGTCATCATTACACAAAAACATGAATGTGTCATTTGTATCTGCGTTGTAAATTCATAAACTAAAGCACCGTTTCGCTCTGAGAGGAGCGTTTGGCGTGCCTGTTCAGTGTTTACAAAGACGCGCTCCTCTTTAACGCTAACGTTAATTAGTTGTGAAAATACCTTTTACAACATTAACAATTACGTATACTATGTACAAACGAACAATTAACTTTCACTTTAATCATACTATCATTGTTGTGTTATTAAGCAAAATAAGCAAAAGTTTTACTTTTGTTGAAATGTTTACACTGTTGTTACAGAATATTTCGTTTTGCACTTTTTTGTATTGGATGTTTATCTTTATTTTTGCACATTTTAGCAAATAAGCAATACTTTTACTTTTGTTGAAATGTTTACACTGTTGTTACAGAATATTTCTGTTTTGCACTTTTTTGAATTGGATGTTTATCTTTATTTTTGCACATTTTAAAGCAAAATAAGCAATACTTTTACTTTTGAAATGCTTATACTATTGCAGAATATTAAGATTTGCACTGGATGTTTACTTTTATATTTGCACATTAAAAGCAAATAAGCTACTTTTAATTTTGTTAAATGTTTACATTGTTACAGAATATTTTGTCATGTTGTTGTCAATGTTGACGGAGTGGCCATACTTTTTTTTTTGTAAATAAAAGCCATGCCTTTTGAAAAAACTGGCCTACATTTATTTTTTCATCTTCATTTTAAATAAAAAAAATAATCGGTAAAAGGAAAAATAATCTATAGATTAATCGAAAAAAAATAATCTATAGATTAACCGATTAATCGAAAAAATTATCTATAGATTAATCGATAGAAAAATAATCGTTAGCTGCAGCCTTAGTTACCCCCGAGACTCAAATCGAATCGTGTGGTGCCCAAAGTTTCAAAGTAGGGGTGTAAAAAAAAAAAAAAAATTTTTGAATGAATCGTGATCCTTACTTGTAACAGTTCTCAATCAATGAAAAAAAAAGTTTTCATGTTTTTGTTTTTTAAAAATCTGTCCTGTACAGCCACTTAAATGTTTGAGTAGAATTATATTAAAGAAAACCAGTTGTCTTTAAAGTAATATACAAATGCATCAGAGCTATTTATCTATTTTATGGAGGAATGTAGTTAATCATAAAACTGGCACCCAATGTTATTAAAAAAAATATTGATTTTGAATCTAGAATCGTTTTAACCAAGAATTATTTGTGAATAAAATCATTACCCCCAAGAATCGAATTGAATCGAATCGTGTGGTGCCCAAAGATTCACAGCCATACTAGCTTAGTTCAGTGGCTGTATGCTCTCCAAGTACCACCATGATGACCAACATTTAAACAGTAGCGCAGTAAGGCTAAGTATTCATTAAAAAGAAGGCAGAGTTTAATGTTTTTTGGCCACTGTAATGCTACACAGTTTGAACAGTAACACTGTGTTTCAATATAGGAAAATAAAACACTACTTTATTCAAGGGATTATTTGGGGTACCACTAGATGCAGCCCACGTACCACTAGTGGTACACGTACCCCAGTTTGAGAACTTTAGTTTATTTCGAACATGCACACAGTTACAATATAGCACATGATATATTTGCAGTTTCACATGTTCAAAAAGAAGTCGGAAGAAGCAGAATTTATTGAACCCCACCACTGTTGACCATTTCGAAGCAATTCACAAACATTGGTTAACTTCCTAATTAGAATTTTTTGAGAAGTGTTTTAGAAATGACCTAACCTAATGAATTATGGTTGCCACTAAGTGTGTTCCAAAAAAGCAACTACCGACTGATACGTTCCAATTTAAAGACAGCATAAATCCATTTCAGACACTCATAAAAGTTAGTGTTTTTTATACATACCATTGTTTAAATATTTTCCATCCATCCATCCGTTTTCTACCGCTTGTCACTTGATCAAATGTTTTCTAACATTGCACACTACAATAAAAGAAAAGGTATGTGCTATGATTTGTGTTGATGGTAGAGATCTTCCAATCGATCAGTATCAGCCGATTTTCATGAAAAAGTATGTGATTGCCTCTGCCGAAGAATGCATTTTATTGACGATCACAAACACAGATCCCCTCTGTATTTATTTTTAGTCCCCCGGCTGACAAGCAGCTAGCAACTAATGTGTCTCCATACATAAGCTACTAATAATCACCTCTATTACGGGAGATAAACTGCATTTCTTTTTGTCTTAAAGGGGAACTGCACTTTAAAAAAAAAAATGTTGTCTATCATTAACAATCCTCATGTAAGACAAGCACACGTTTTTTTCTGCATTTACTACACTGTAAAAAAAATCTGCACAATTTACGGTAAAATACCGGCAGCTGAGATTGAAGGAATTCGGCGTTAAAAAACAGTCACATTGAATCCGTTCATTTTACGGTTGGGAACTGTTTTTGCTTACGGTAAATTACTATGAATAAAAAATATATATTGTTCACATGTTAACAAAAAACCTATAGAATTGATGGTAAAATAATGGCAGCTGTGGATGCCAGGAATTCACATTAAAACTAATTAGGGCCAATTGTAGTCTTGCCAATCAGCCTTTGCCTAGGTGCATATCTTTAAAGGTGGGAGGAAGCGAGAGTATCCAGAAAGGAGCCATGCAGTCACGGGGAGGGCATTCTAACTCCATATAGAAAGACCCCTAGCCCGGGAATTGAACCCAGGACCTTCTCACTGTGAAGCATGAGCATTAATCACTTTACCACCTTGCTGCCGTGTTACTAATACTAGTACCTGCAAAATGCCTTTGTTTCCGAGACATGTGAGCGGTACACAAGGATTTTATCTTTAAAGTATTCACTGGACAACTCACAACACGGCCTTCCGCAACATGTTCCTTCAAGTGAGCTATTAAAAATGACCCTTCATCATCATCATCATTTCTTTTTATTCCTTTCATGAAAATGCATATGTACAAGCCAAATACAGTTGACACTTTAATAATTTTTTTTTTGTTTCTTATACATTTCCATGATCAGAAAGGAGCATATGGAAGAATACTATTCTTATATTTATCTGCCCCCTTTTTAACACAAATTATTTTAAATGACTTTATCACTGTTCCCTCCACCAACACCCGAACTCCAAAATACTTAAAATTTTCGCTTAAGCATTTTCAAGATGACACGTCCAATCAAAATCAAAAATCAGTTTGATATAATTCCAGTTGTCTTTTTTTGTAACTATTTTTAAATTCAAAGATATTCTTGCAACTTTTTAAGTCTTTGTCTAGAGAATTCTATGCTTTCACACCAGCAACAGACAAGCACATTTGCTTTAAATTAGTTCGCACTCTTGAATGTTTAAAATCATACGGCCTTCTGTGGTTCTCATCTTCAGATGTGAACACAAATAACATTTGTAAGTCCTTCGGAAGAACTTTATTTCTAGCTTTGAACATCACTAATAGAGTATGCAATTCTACAATGTCTTTTAGTTTGAATAATCCTGACCTAATAAAGAGTGGATTTGTGTGGTCTCTATATCCCACTGTAAAAATGATACAAATTGCTCTTTTCTGTGAAATAAATAAAGGCATTATGTTGCTGTGATGTGTATTTCCCCATATTTCTGCACAATAATTGAAATAAGGTAGAATAATTGAGCAATATAACATTCTCATTGTATTATACGGGAAACTGTATAAACGCTCCATATCTGTTAAATAGCTGCTTGCAAGCAGTTCCAACACACTTAAAGGCTCAGCGTTTCAATGAAGCACATAGACTTAACCCCTCAATGTCTGAAACCACTTGCCACAAAAATACAACAAAAAACATGTCAGCCAAAAGTTTACTGTAGGCAAATGATACAACACAAACCCCTAAAACAATGAAGGTATGCTGAAAATGTAAATGTACAATCTGAAAAATCTTTAATAGAGACAGAATAATACTGCAAAGTGTTTGCATGCTTGTGACATTACAGTATTTGCAAATGAACTGTACATTTTTCATTATTTTCACAGTAAAGTGATGCGTTTTCTATGTAATACAACCATAGTCCTTTAGGTTTCTTGGCTTGCAGGAATCCACTCTATTTACTACTGTGAATACCGTATTTTTCGGAGTATAAGTCGCACTGGAGCCCGGCCAAACTATGAAAAAAACTGCGACATATAGTCCAAAAAATACGGTACATTGTTTTTATTTTACAGTGTTTTATTCTTGATATTTAACAATTGCTTGCCGTAGTTTTTACGGTTATTTTTTTTACAGTAAATAAAGCAAGTAAAAGTACAATGAGGTAACCTGACTCACGCCAGACCCTTGTAGTTCGCTGAGCTCAACACAAGGGTGTGGGCTGGAAGGCATTGGAAACCCCTTCCAGATAACAAAAAATAATAAACCAATCAGGATCGCCAGGCGGGATTTCATAGATGTGACGTAGCGCCGAAGGGACTGTTTGATTCAAACAACACAGAGCGAGGAGTCGTGTGCTGACATTGATTCTGCTATTGCAACTGTTTTGCGACATCGATCGAATATTAATTAAACAGTTTTGAAGGCATTTATTGGTGGCAAGGATGTTTTGGCTCTTCTTCTGACCGGGTTTGGATTTCCCAGCGCCGCTCTCGTCAGTGTCACGGGTTGATTTCGATGTGAGTGGTTGAAGTAGCACGTCATTCAAGATAACGGACAAGTGGTTTATCCAATCACCTACAATGATTTGTTTTACAAGGCCCCGCCTTCTGAAATACATCTCCTATTGAGAACTCCCAGATTCATGTATGGAGCTCAGCGAACTACAAGGATCTGGTGACAGTCAGGTTAACAATGAGGCCTATGAGAGTCACTTTATTCTGCCTATAGAGCGCTTGAAAACCTCCAAACTCCTCCATCAAGGTTTTATATACAGGATATTGATATATTCCTGTTAAGGTGAAAAATTACTCATAATCCTCGTGAAGAAAAAAGGGGGTCTTTTGGTGACTTTCTCGCCATCTCCGGGTCTAAGTTGGCTGTCAAGGTGTACCAACTTGTTGAATGATGTCCTCAGAGGCATGATTTATGATCTACAATAAACTTTCACAAGCTCCAAGGCAAGGAAGCAGCTCACCAGCTGATGATGTCAATATAGCAGCACAAGCTAGTTAGCGCCGCTAGTTAGCGCTTATAGAAACAATATCGCTAATACTTGGTTAATATTCAGGTCACAGGTTCCCCTTGGCCATCAGGCACATGAACAATAACAAGATCTGATGGCTCAGTTACAGCTCTTTTTATTACCTATTCTGTGTTATATGTGTTTTATGTTGCACCATTGCACCAAGAAAAATTCCTAACTTGTGAACCCGTTCTCAAACAATGGCAATAAAAACTATTCTATTGTGACTAAATGTATTGTTGGCGCTTTTGGGATGGTTATTTAGAGGGCTTTATGGGTGTAATATAGGACTTCCCAGAGCAGACTTTTATAAAGGAGTGCATTAAAAAAAAAAAGAAAAACGTGTTTTTGTCTCTCATAAAGATTGTGAGTTAAAGGCAAAATTACAAAAAAAGTGAAGTTCGCCTTTAAGTATAACTGGAGGACGAGGCAGAATATATTACGCACCGCAAAAGAGAATAAGGAAGTAGTTTAAATATTGTGTTGATAATCTTAAAGTGTCATTAATAAATAAAAATGGACAGGGACGGCGTGGCGCAGTGGAAGAGTGGCCGTGCGCAACCCGAGGGTCCCTGGTTCAATCCCCACCTCGTACCAACCTCGTCATGTCCGTTGTGTCCTGAGCAAGACACTTCACCCTTGCTCCTGATGGCTGCTGGTTAGCGCCTTGCATGGCAGCTCCCGCCATCAGTGTGTGAATGTGTGTGTGAATGGGTAAATGTGGAAGTAGTGTCAAAGCGCTTTGAGTACCTTGAAGGTAGAAAAGCGCTATACAAGTACAACCCATTTATCATTTATTTAACAAAATTACACCAAATTACAGCATAAAAGTACGTATTGCATCAATATCGTTATTGGCCAGTACTCGATGCTCCAATATGTATCGGAAGTGTAAACATTGTATCTGGACACCCTTAATTAAAAGAATATTATCCAGGCAAATTCTGTCATGTAAAGTAATTAAGCAGACATTTTGTTGTACATTTCAATTGTCAACTTCAGCTCAGCCACATTCAAAGTGAGCCTCTCACCGTTTGCTCAAAGCCGGAACCTTCCAACAATCACTGTCAGCAGGAGGCAAATCTCAGAGGACGCCGCCCTCAAACTTGGGCATCCTCGGCACGGCAGCTCAGTCTGCATCTTTAGTCGCACGCCGGTTACGACTCACTTCTTCTTCCCTCGGCCGACTCCACATCCCGTCGAGGCGAGCGGACTGAAGCAATCTCGGCCTCGCTGAAATTCTAACCCGACGTGCTCGCTGACACCGGCGTCTCAAGCAACAATTGTTTGTTTCAGCCGTAGCGTTAGAGCGTAAATATTTTAAAGCACTTTCTGCCTGAGTTAAAAAGAAGAAAGAAAAACAAAATGTGATGCTTGAGATGAAGTTGCAAAATTCCACTTTGCTGGCATGGAGTGAGAATTTTAAAGGAGGTAGTGTGGTTGTTAGAGTTTCTACCACCTTGGCAGAAAACATTCTAGTACTTTTTCAATCCACTGAACAGTTATTTTTTTTACTTAGGAAACAAAACAGTCCGTTCCAGGGTCAAACTGTGGCCATCTCCATAAGTCGCGATTACGTGAAGTCACACAAATTCAACCAATCTCTGCGTAAGAAGCGCCGCCTCGCAACTTTGTCCAATGCCCGCAACTTCCCTGCATATTTTGGCTAATTAGCATCATTATTTTTTTGTCTCTTGAGGGCCGCTCAAAAGCGGACATCAACTTTCGAATCAAAAATGTTGTTTGTTTCTTGTATAGACGAAGCAAGGACAATAACATGTAAATAGGAATGGAGAACGAATCCTGTATTTTTTGGCACTTACCAAATCCCGCCGGTCTTACTGACACTGATTCACATAAAAACCAACGATGCAATCTTCCGGTACCAAGGTTGTACATGATGTGAAGCCTGGTTGCTGACTCTCTTTGCACTAAGAG
>NC_084586.2:8190000-8215000 GCF_033978685.3 Nerophis lumbriciformis | reverse complement strand
AACGAGAGTTCAGCCTCCTGGTGTTTAAAAAGTGACGCTCATCTGAGTCGACGTGCCAGACTCAGCTAAGAGCTTCAAACAGCTGAGGAGGTGAAAACATTTAAGTGCCTCAGCAAGTGCGTGCACACACACACACACACACGCACGCACACACACACACACACACACACACAGATGTTAGCAACTGCAGGCAGCAAACACAGCTGAGAACTTCAAACTTTGTTGTTGTCGTAAGAATATAGCTGCAGAGTTTTGTCTCCCCCCGAGAGGAGAACGTAGACTTGTGATCATTTTCATGTGGTTTTGCATTTCGGCTCATCAGACGAGTCACAAAGACGATTGACATTTCATCAAGAGCGTATGTGCAAATAGTTGGAGTCTCAAACAACGTTCCTGTTCTGCCCTCACTATATTTATTGAGCAGTGGCGGGCTGTGCGTTTCTCACCTTGGCCTTCAGTGATGTCCAACTTAAGTTGAGTTGAGTTTGAGTTTATTTCGAACATGCAAGCATACAACATGATACATCACAATTTCCAGTTTCTCTTTTCAACATGTTCGAAAAGGAGTAGGAAGAAGCAGAGCTAATTTAATCCTACCCCTTTTCTTTTACATAACAGTTGCTAAAACTTTTGTTCACTTCCTGTTCTCAATTTATTCACAATATACTCCATAAGTAATCACAATAAAAATAAATAAATAAATAATAATTGGTGAAGTAAGTTATATTTCATATGATGAGATGAGTAAGAATATTTTGAGAATGAATGAATGGATGGATGAAATACATTCAGAATGTTTATCATGGTTCTTCTTCTTTGTACTTTGAAAAAACACACAGTTTGAAGAGTTTCTTAAAGTGGATCATATTAGTACATTGTTTGATTGCTTTGCTTAATCCATTCCATAATTTAATTCCACATACAGATATACTGATGGTCTTAAGTGTTGTACGTGCATACAAATGTTTTAAATTACATTTTTCTGTCAGATTATATTTCTCCTCTTTTTTTGAGAAGAATTGTTGTATATTCTTGGGTAGCAGGTTATAGTTTGCTTTGTGTATAATTTTAGCTGTTTGCAAATTCACTATGTCGTGGAATTTCAGTATCTTTGATTCAATAAATAAAGTAAGTTCTCTCTATCCAACATTATGTATTATTCTAACTGATATTTTTTGTAACACCGTTAATGAATGAAGTGTACTTTTGTAGTTATTTCCCCATATTTCTACACAATAACTCAGATATGGTAACACTAGCGAGCAGTAGAGAATATGAAGTGATTTTTGGTCTAGAACATCCATCCATTTTCTACCGCTGGTCCCTTTTGGGGTCGCGGGGGGTGCTGGAGCCTATCTCAGCTGCATGTTTTGCTTTATTCATTATTGACGTGTTTTTTGCTACTTTATGTTGTATATTTTTTACATGAGATTTCCAGTTTCATTTATTATCAATCATTATACCTAGAAATTTGGTTTCATTTACTCTTTCAATTTCTATTCCGTCTATTTGTATTTGTGTTTGACTTTCTCTTCTACTGTTACCAAATAGCATTATTTTAGTTTTACTGAGATTCGACGATAGTCTGTTTTTGTCAAACCATCTTTTTCATTTGTTGATTTCTTCTGTTATTTGTTTTATCTTCTGTGTGTTCTCTCCTGAACAAAACGCTGTTGTATCATCCGTAAATAATACTAACTTTAAATCTTTTGTAACTTTACAAATGTCATTTATATAGAGATTGAATAATTTAGGTCCTAGTATTGATCCCTGAGGTACACCACAGGATATATTTAGCATTGTAGATGTGTGTTCGCCTAGCTTCACGTATTGTTTCCTGTTTGTTAGATAACTTCTTATCCAGTTTAAGACTAACCCTCTGATGCCATATCGTTCTAGTTTTTTGATTAAAATATTGTGATTAATTGTGTCAAATGCTTTAGTTAGATCCATAAACACTGCTGCCGCACATTTTTTACTATGTATTGCATTGGTAATTTCTTCTGTAATTTCAATTAAAGCCATTGAAGTTGAAACATTAGCTCCGTGTCCATATTGGTCCTCTTCGAGTATTCTATTTTTGTTTGTGAAACTCTCTAATCTGTTATTGAACAGTTTTTTAATGATTTTAGAAAATTGTGGAAGTAAAGAAACAGGTCTATAATTTGTAAATGTATGTTTGTCTCCAGTCTTATAAATT
Source organism: Nerophis lumbriciformis (assembly GCF_033978685.3). Lineage (NCBI taxonomy): Eukaryota > Metazoa > Chordata > Actinopteri > Syngnathiformes > Syngnathidae > Nerophis > Nerophis lumbriciformis. The sequence continues at coordinate 8,212,800 of NC_084586.2, read as the reverse complement.
GGTGCAACTTTAGCTGTTTTCATTTTGTTTGGAAATTTACCTGTTTGAAATGATAGGTTACTAATATACAGCCCGAATGCAGCTGAGATAGGCTCCAGCACCCCCCGCGACCCCAAAAGGGACAAGGGGTGGAAAATGGATGGATGGATGGATGGTCCTGAGATCTCTTCAATAACCTTTTTTATCGTTTCCATATCAATTCCATTACAATCAGTTGAAGTCTTCGATTTGCATTTTTTCACGATTATAACTATTTCCTCCTGTGTCACATTACTGAGGAACATGGAGTTGGGATTTCGCTCTATGGTATCATTATAGTCCTGGTATCATTATAGTCCTCAATTGACACTGGGTCTGGAATCTTTTCTTCCAATTTTGGTCCAATATTTACAAAGTAATTATTGAAGCTTTCAACTACTTCCTTTATGTTGTCATTATTTTTATTTCCGTCTAAGAAGTATTGGGGGTAATTTCTCTTAGTGCCATTTTTAATAATGCTATTGAGGATGCCCCCATGTTGCTCTCATATTGTTTTTGTTCTTGTCCAATAATTCACTGTAATATTATTTTCTACATGATCGTAGTATGTTTGTAGTATGACTTAGTTCGACTTCACCTCTCAAAATATCGTAATTTACATGGACACGGCTGGACATACTATACAGAAACACACTTGCACTCTACTGCATATTGAATCCCCTCAACAGTGTACAAAACGGTTTATTTTTCGGCGCATTTATCATTTAATAAACCTGCTTCAGCAATTAAAACATATCTTACGTGGTACTGTAAAAATTAAAAGAATTGTATAAAACAAATGAAACATGAAAAAAATAAGAAAGAAAAAATATGTAGCACCCATTCGACGGCGTATAAGCCAGTTGTTTGATTCGTGTGAAAGTGGCGGTCAAACCGTTCACCGCCGGGATAGCTTCCGGTGTCGGCCGACCTCGTCTCACAAGATGTAGTTTCTCTTAAGTGTCTTTCTTGAAAATGGCCTTGCAAATATATATCTGCCACCTAATCAACATTTTGCTCTCCGTGTGATTACCGATGAGTTTTCTGTGGCTTTCTATGGCTCGTCTGGCTCCGGTGCCACTTCCTGTTTTCGCAACTCGTGATTGGATCCAATCACAGCGTAAAGCCAGCTAGAAGACCTTACTGACAACAACCAGTGATCTGATTGGCTATGGCAATTGTCTATCAACCGAATGTGTCTGTTATGTGTCCGTTCACTTACTGTGCACAGACGCCTGCATTGTTGATTCTGAAGGCCCTGGGCAGATTTCGTACAGTATGGCAACATAAGATAGCTGAATTCTGATTGGATACAAACTCTAACCTAAAAACAACAGCATTGGAAAGAGCCTAATATGACATGAAGATAATATGAATACTTTTAGATATTTAGGGAAAGTAAATAAAAAAATACTTTCATCTTTAATCATGATCATGATTTTTGATTATGTTAGGCCAGCAGAGAAGGCCTTGCTATACAGCTTGGCAGACAGCTAACAATCCAAGACGTTCCAATAAAGTTCCAAAGCAGATAAATCCATTTAGGCTCTTTATTGTTGTTGATCTTTCTTTATCTTGCACACTACCTTAGTTGTGTACTTATCTTTACTTTTGTCTTGTACTTTACTTGTAAAACTGAAATACACACATACTGACAAATGTATAAGCTATGTGATTCAAACAAGATACTGGAATGTAATACACGATATGTAAATATTAGCGTTACACAAATATACAATACTATCATCAAACAAATACTTCTGAGTGTTGAAAATATTTCGATGGTGGAAATATATGACTGGCAGCCATTTTAAGTCTTCAAAACATCCATTACAAAAATAGTTTTTCCCTAAACATCTTACTATCAAATTGAACTAATTTCCATCTTAATATTGAGTTATAAAAACAAGTTAAACAGTTTACTTACAGACCTATCTTTTCCGAGGCTTGTAAGAGCCAACACAACTTGTCTGCTTCTCATTTGTCTCATAAACTGACTTCCTGAAATCGTCAACCCAGAAGTGCCTAAATCGGAGGTCTGCAACTTGCGGCTCGAAAGTGGCTCCCTGGAGCTTTTTCGAAAATGTATGAAAATAGAAAAAGATGGGGGAAATTATATTTTTGTTTTAATATGATTAACATGACACACACCTCCCTAATTGTTAGAAAACCCACTGTTTATATTAAACATGATTCTCTGTTTTTAGCGATCACCATTTTGTCCTACTAATTTTGGCGGTCCTTGAACTCACCGTAGTTTGTTTACATGTATAACTTTCTTCAAGATGCCAGAGAAAGACATATTTTATGCCACTCTTTCTTTGTCTCATTTTGTCCACCAATCTTTTTAAGCTGTGTGTGAATGCACAAAGGTGAACTTTGTTGATGTCATTGACTTGTGTGGAGTGCTTATCTAGCATATTTGGTCAGTGCATGACTGCAAGCTAATTGATGCTAACATGCTATTTAGGCCAGCTTTATGTACATATTGCATCATTATGCCTCACTTGTAGGTATATTTCAGCTTGTTTAATTTCCTATGTCCTCTGTGTATTTAATTTCTATCTGCGTGTCTCATGACATATTATCTGTATGTAATATTGCCTACATTTCTGATAGTGGCTTGTGTGTCTTTATAGACCACAGCAAACGTAACCCAGCTTGCATATATTGTTATAAATCCTTTAGAAGAAGACTGCCCGCCATTTCCTTTAACTTGGACACACACATCTGTACCTTTGGCCATTCTAAGCCAGTAATTTAGAGGAGTTATCTCACCACCTGATAAGCCTTTTACTAATGTTTTCCAATGTTGTAAAAATGGGTAGAATGAATAATAAATTTCAACATTTCTGTCAACGAAGATTTGGGTCAGCCTGCGACACAGTCATTTTGATAGTAGGCTAACATAGCTAATATAGACATCCATATCATGTGTTGACTTCATTATAAAACTTATAAACAGCTTTAAAAAATTTTGCGACTCCAGACAGATTTTTATTTTTTTATTTTTGGTCCAATATGGCTCTTTCAACATTTTGAGTTGCCGACCCGTGGCCTAAACAAATCAAGCGTAATAATTTATTATCGCTACAAGATGTCAGTAAGAGTCTACAATCAAATGGGCATAACAGTTCCCTCTAAGTTTTCATTTGTCCGAGCAAAAGCACAAACACGTGAGCAACAACAAACGTGCACACTGTGGCTACACCAGCAGCACACTTGTCCCAAACAAAGTGAAATGTCCTTTTATTAGAATCAAATGACAGCAGCCATTTCGATCACATTATTTTCTAATAGAGTTGATTTGGCCCACTTACAATGAAAATACCAACAAAAAAAATTGTACTATGTCTGGGTGGAGGTCCTGATTTGTTCCCCTTTCAAAGATCACATGTTGTTCCCCTTAAAACATTCAGATGTTGCACGATGAGATGTAAGCATAAAACAAAAGTGAAACGACATGAGAACATTCTCCCAATCCTGCCTAACAGTCCCAGTGTGCTGAGATGACCTTAGATTGGTTATCTGTGATTGTCCAGGGTGTCAAACTTGGGTCGGATCATTTTTGAGAGTCTGGCCTGGCTTGACAACACCATGTCCACCGGGTTTAAACAGATAAAACGTGACTAAGCCATCTACAAACAAAGCGGTCGTAGCTTTCTAGACTCTTATAGTTTGAAAAGTCCTTCAAGGTGTAAAATGGACTGTCTTAAACAATGAAGTAGTTCACAAAGTGTGAGACATCGAGGAAGATGTCGTAGTCCTCGCGCCACTCAGACTTGTCGATCTTGCACGCATCCTTGCATCTAATTACGACTTTTTGCTCCTTGTAACGATGAAGGGACTTCTTATCTAATGACTCACCGTATTTCTCCATCGTTTCACAGCCGCTGCAATGTTATTTTCCAATAAACAGTTATATTAAACGTAGCGCTATCGCTAGCCTTTCAATATGGCATCTTGCAATGCATTGTGGGATACTTTAGCCAAAAATTAGGTTATTTTTGTTTCTTTATTACGAAAGCTTTTTTTTTACACTTATATTTATGCAACTGAATTTTTTTGCGTTTTAATTTTGTGAACTGAATTTATTGACATCAAATTATGCTGACGATTTCATAGGAAAAAAAATTCAGTGTATAAAGATTTTGTGTAGAAAAATTCAGTGCTGAAAAATTCAAACGCAAAAAATTCAGTTACGTAAATTCAGCGACAAAAAAATAAATATTTCGTAATACATACACAAATTAAATATTACATTAAGTGTTTGTTTTATTATGGTTTAAAATGGTTAGTTTGTATGTTTAGCACCTAGCAATGCTGCTGATGCTAGTGTTACAGCTACATCCATTTAGCACTCGGCTTCTTAAAGTTAAAGCCCATAACGTAAACTTTTATTCATGTTCTGTTGTCCATTTATACACAAATGATAATTTATAAAGTTCTTAAATCGTTTTAAAAATAGAAACATAAATAAATGAAAACAAATAAGGAAAACATTCAATAATAATAAATACATATATCTATAAATAAATACAATTAAATCAAATATGTTTTTAAATCATATTTTATGTATCTTTTATTTTGAAAGCAGCTTTTTCCCAGATAGCCAAGAACAAATGTGTTTGTCTTCCAGTACAGTACCACCAGTTGGTGTGACTTTTAAATTTTTATTTTTTTCATTTTATTGTCAAAGTTGCCCCAAAAAAAACAAACACTTTGGTCATGACGCACATCTGTCCCAGGAAACGACATTATTTTGTTAATACCACCCGTAAATGTCCCGTCTTTCAGCTTGTATCAAAACAAGTCCTCTCCCTTTATGTTGCCCAATATTACAGAAATGTGGACTCATTTTCAAATGCAAACTTTGACGTCACAAGGCTCTTAATCTAAAATTGTTTTGTTTTGTTGTCAGTATGAGTTCAAGGCCAAGAACATAAAGAAGAAAAAGGTCAGCATGGTCGTGTCAGTGGACGGCGTCAAAGTGCTGCTGAGGAAGAAGCCCAAGGCGAGTCGCCACGGTTACAAACCTCCAATCACATGTTGCGTTCCAGTCAGCTTACTTTTTTGTCCTTTTTTCCCCCCATGCAGAGGAAAGAGTGGACGTGGGACGAGAACAAGATGCTGATCATGCAGGACCCCATTTACAGGTCCGAACCATGACTGTCTTACGTGTCGCCATCTTTGATGTTTGCTTGCCACACTTTGCCATTCATGACCCATGTGCATGAATGTATAATACATGAGATATATATGCAGCTGTAATCAACATTCTATAGGCGCTGCTTGCATACACTGGCCACCTCATTAGGTACACATCCTTGCTAAAGATGTTTCAAGTGCACAACATATTTGGAGCACAATCAGTATGTTTATAACAATATTTTCTGTGTCCTCTTTGGATTTGATGGACATTATGATGTTTAATTTGGTCATTAATTTCCTAGCACATGTTCAGTGGAATACAAAAATAACTCTTTTTTTTTTTTGTATTTGGGATCTGCATTAGTCCCAAAAATTTGAAATCAAAATCTGGCCCAAATAACTATAATTAAATGTTTTGTAGATCACAATGAAGTGTTTTAAATGTAGAAAACAAATCATGTTTTAATATGACCCCTTTATTCCATCTTTGATTGGAGCAGCAGATTCCTCTTGTTTGGATTTTTCATTTGGCTTACTTGTTCGTGATTTATATTGCCGTGTGGAGACCAACTTGCTCTTACCTTGCATCTGACTGCTGATTGGTTAGCTGCTGCAAAGGGACACGCTTCAGCTTAGCGGCTGTTTTCCGCCTGTTGCTAGTGTTTGACTTGTCTCCATTGAATAGGGTTGTCAAACTATTGTGTTAATCACCATCAATTAATTCCAGTCACATTGAGCACGTTATGGTTTTTCATTTCTAACTTTACTGTCTCTGTATGCCTGCGAGTTGCCTCTCAGTCCTCTTGTGCTTGACTCAGCGCAACAACAGTACAAAATGCGGCACAACGATAGTATGTAGCCGCGGCAAAAAAAGAGGTCTCACTATGTCACGAGACTTGGCCGCCGTGGCCGGTGATGTTGGCCACTTTAAAGAGTTGACAGTTAGGTAAGCCAATCAAAGCCAACATCTCCTCCCATCCGTTTGACAAAGTTTAACATGTAATTTTGACAAATATATATATATTTATTAAATAAAGCAGAGGAAAAGTAACACGTTCAACATTCAATACTTAGAAAATTGCTCTTACTTGTTTTGATGTTCAGTGTTAAATTTGACACTTCATATATGACCTGATGTTTGTTTTGTTGAAGTCTGTTAAAAACAAGAACTGACTTTATGAAGCCACTTTTTTTGTTTAAATACCTATCTTCGGATTGTAACAATTTTAATTAAAATATCTCAAGTTTAGAGTATTTTTTAACTATTTAAAAAAAATAGATTCATTTATTGCTCATTTTGTCACTGCAAAAAAGAGCTGACAAAATATAAAATAAAATGACTGGATTTCAGTTAAATAAATACTAAAATCTAGTTCAATTATCTGTCCATGCAGCTAGTTAATTTGACTTGATAAGACACCCTAAATTAATATTGATAAATATTCACTTTTAAAATAGAAATCGGTATTTCATTCTGAAAACAAGCATTCAGGATGTTGCAGAATCTTTAAATACTGTTTTCTATGTGGGGGAAACCAAAATATCTTATTTGAATTGTTATTTTCTCAATTAAAAATTTTTCAACTAGAATTACACAAAATATAATTAGTCATGCTAAAATTAAGATTAGTATGTAAAGTCAATAACTAAAAATCAGTAAATAGCCCTCAAAGTACCAGTATAATGGAAAAACAAGTTGCATTTATATATTGAAGCTATTATCATATATATGTGATTTATGACACCAAAAGACTTACAAAGTTTGCGGTTAAATACATATGATCAAAATAGTGTGTCACAGAGATTCCCGAGCCAATTTGAGAATTAATGAGGAAGCCAGACACGTGAGCCGTGACGTAACGTTAGGAACCACAGATCCCTTTCTCATCAACAACAATGCAATCAAACAGACTTTGTAAGAGCCAACAACGATTACTTTGGGAAAGTTATGATCCAGACCTTATATTTTTGAGCCTGAACACAAAGTGGATGAGCAATAAGTTTTAGAAGCCGAGTGTTAAATGGATGTAGCTTTATTGTAACACTAGCATCAGCAGCATTGCTAGGTGCTAAACAAACAAACAAACCGTTTTAAACCATAATAAAACAAACACTTACTGTAATATTTCCACTCTCGCTGGGATGCCGACCGATGGAACGCTCATATAATCCCGTTTAGGTGAAGATTCAAACACAATGCTCACAAAGGGTGAAAAAAGTTGCCGCAACTTTATCGCCATCTCGGGGGATGTCAAAGTGAACCTGTCTGTCGGTCCATGGCCACATTTGTCTACTAGCAGGTGAGAGAAGCATGCATTATATTCTAGAATACTTATTAAATATACTGCATGAGAAGGCACTCATAAATAGCCGACAATGTCACAGTGCTGTGCAACACAGTAGAGAGAGACCCAAGGATGCAGACAGACGATGAGTAAAACAGTTATTTTACTGAGGAAATCTACTCACAAAAGCAATCCAAACAGGAGGTAACAAAAGGCGTCAGTGCGAAAAAGAGAAAACAAAATGTGCACCGTAGGAAAAAACAAGAAAAAACTACTATATGCAAATATCACCTAAACTTGGGTTGGAGTTGCAAGATATGCGAACTACATAAACAACACCAAGCTGGATGGCACTGGGAATGGCCAAGATAGTAGTTAGAAAAATACTCAAAGCATAGAAATCATATGCCATGGAGGGCCAAGGAGTGGAATCGCCGAGTGCCATCCAGCTGTCCAGGGAAAATTGGATGCAGATGTGAATGTCTCACAACTCCGCCCACAAGGGTAACACATGAATGCTAGGGAGAAGGAGTAATGTAGTAAGTACAAGGTCAACTACACCAAAAGAGGAAAACTGAAAATACAAACCACAAGGTGGCAGCCGGCGGTGACAGACGATTAATAAACTTACATACAAGTACATTGTGCTTAAACACACTAAATTAATAATGGATATGTTTCTTAACTAAATTGGCAATAAAATGTATGTGCAAATGAAAATACAGCTTCACCACTTTTGCGCTTAAGAGACTTCTCACTGATTTTAGCTCCAGACTTATTCTGTGTGTTTGCTATTGTCATTACTGTATTACGACAGCTGAGAAACATATTTTTTGTTGGCCCTCGAGTGGGCGCTATGGTTAAGAACGCTGGATACAACGAAACACAATTAAACATATACTTGTTTTTCCACTCTACTGCTACTTTAAAACCAGAGAAATTTCTGGAAATAAAATGTTAAAATCTTTGCAAGTGGCAAATAATTTCCAGTGTTTAACTCGCTTGACAGGAATAACTATTTTGGACGTTAAAAAGTGCAGTTGACACGTCAAAAAAAATGACATCCATGCAGCCAGCATTTGTGTCTTTTTAAGGACAGGAACACAGTTTTCACATTTTGTGTGGACAATTAAAGTTTGCCTTCCTGTTTCCCAGGATTTTCTACGTGTCACATGACTCCCAAGACTTGAAGATCTTCAGCTACATTGCCAGAGAGGGCTCCAACAACTCCTTCCGGTGCAACGTCTTCAAATCTAAAAAGAAGGTCCATTTCAACCCCCTCCCGCCCCCCCTCCCGCCCCCCCTCCCCCCCAAAAAAACATATTGTTTCCTGGCCCTGAACCTCCCATGTGCGTGCACCAGACGCTGGCCATGCGCATCGTGAGGACGGTGGGCCAGGCCTTCGAGGTTTGCCACAAGCTGAGTCTGCAGCACGCCGAGCAGGACGCTGATGGACAGAGTGACAAGTCCATGGAGGAGTCCAGTTCTCACGGTGAGACCAAGAGGATGACTGTGACCATAAATTAAGTCCCCACACAGTTGACGTACATTGTTGTGGTCTGCACCTGCTGCAGGCCGGACCCTGACTAAGTCTGAGCGAGGGGAGGAGGACGGTAAAGGAGGACAGGATGAGGAGGAAGCAGCGGCCGACTCTTCTCTGTGTGAGAAGACCCTTAGTGGAATCCTCAAGAGCCTGGCGGAACTCAGCGTGGTCAAACCAGGACAGACCATCACGGTGAGCAGTTCCAACCAACTCCTGTAGGTAGCGGGCATGTGTGAGTGTCTGCCACCTTCCAATTGTGACTTTTTTCTAACCACAGCTTCATCTGCTGGCTTTTTTGTGTCACTGCACAAGCCACCACTTCAAATGAATGATTTGAATTAAGAGAGTACCCACCGCCGGCCACTAGATAGCGCTGCTTCTCCAAGCTTTTTGCAGCCTTGATGAAACACAGGGATGATGCTGATGTGGGCCTGATGGCCTTGTCGCCGTGGTAACGCGGCAGATGCTGCTTCAGGGAAAGATGCCGGATGGCAGAAACGCTTAGTATTCCCGCCTGCTGCCGAAAGGTGCGGCCGCTAATCCTAAAAACGCTGCCATAATTCCCACTGGGGAACATCTGCACTGCGCTGATAAGCACAGCGAGGAGGAGGAGGAGGAGGAGGGAGATGCACTTAAAGAAAAGTACATCAGGAGTTTTTATTCAAGTGGCAGTGAAACAAAACACACTTTCCTCAATAGGAAAATGGTGGAATTAGGGAATTTTTAAACAAGGGAATTCTACCTAGCAACAAGTGACAGATGGAGGAAAATCATCTAATAATTCACTTTGGGAGCGAGCTAAACATTTATGTTGTCTCAGACAGTACTTTCATCCATCCATCCATTTTCTACCGCTTATTCCCTTCAGGCTCACAGGGGGCGCTGGAGCCTATCTCAGCTACAATCGGGCGGAAGGCGGGGTACACCCTGAACAAGTCGCCATCTCATCGCAGGGCCAACACAGATAGACAGACAACATTCACACTCACATTCACACACTAGGGCCAATTTAGTGTTGCCAATCAACCTATCCCCAGGTGCATGTCTTTGGAGGTGGGAGGAAGCCGGAGTACCCGGAGGGAACCCACGCAGTCACGGGGAGAACATTCAAACTCCACACAGAAAGATCCCGAGGCCGGGATTGAACTCACGACTACTCAGGACCTTTGTATTGTGAGGCAGACGCACTAACCCTTCTGCCACCGTGCTGCCCAGTACTTTCATGCTCACCTCTAATATTTTGACTTTAAAAAACTGCTTCTTCCAAACAAGAATCTCAGCTCATTTATTTACCTTGTCATGAAGATGCACCGCTCTCTAGAGGCGAGGCTGCAGAATTACAATATGACAAGCCATTCCAATAGCAGCCAATGCGCCTGTACAAACCCCAAAACCAGTGAAGTTGGCACAATGTGTAAATCGTAAATAAAAACAGGATACAATGATTTACAAATCCTTTCCAAATTACAGTATATTCAACTGAATAGACAGCAAAGACAAGATATTTAATGTTCAAACTGAGAAACATAATTTATTGGGGCAAATAATCATTAACTTAGAATTTAATGGCAGCAACACATTGCAAAAGAGTTGGCACAGGGGCATTTTTACCACTGTGTTACATGGCCTTTTCTTTTAACAACACTCAGTAAACGTTTGGGAACTGAGGAGACCAATTTTTGAAGCTTTTCAGGTGGAATTCTTTCCCATTTTTGCTTGATCAAATCAAATCAAATCAAATCAACTTTATTTATAGAGCACATTTAAAATTTACCACAGGGGTTGATGTACAGCTTAAGTTGTTCAACAGTCCGGTGGGCCCCGGAGCTGGTATTTTAGGCTTCATGTGGCGCCACACATTTTCAATGGATGACAGGTCTGGACTACAGGCAGGCCAGTCTAGAAGCCATGCTGTTGTAGCACGTGGCTTGGCATTGTCTTGCTGAAATAAGCAGGGGCGTCCATGACAACGTTGCTTGGATGGCAACATATGTTACTCCAAAACCTCACAGATGTGTAAGTTACCCATGCCTTGGGCACTAATACACCCCCATACCATCACAGATGCTGGCTTTTGAACTTTGCGCCTATAACAATCCGGATGGTTCTTTTCCTCTTTGTTCCGGAGGACACGACGTCCACAGTTTCCAAAAACAATTTGAAATGTGGACTCGTCAGACCACAGATCACTTTTCCACTTTGCATCGAGTTTGGGTCCAGCGAAGCCGGCGGCGTTTCTGGGTGTTGTTGATAAATGGCTTTCGCTTTGCATAGTAAAGTTTTAACTTGCACTTACAGATGTAGCGACGAACTGTAGTTACTGGTTTCCTGAAGTGTTCCTGAGCCCATGTGGTGATATCCTTTACACTGATGTCGCTTTTTGATGCAGTACCGCCTGAGGGATCGAAGGTCACTGGCATTCAATCTTGGTTTTCAGCCTTGCTGCTTACGTGCAGTGATTTCACCAGATTCTCTGAACTGTTTGATAATGTTACGAACCTTAGATTGTGAAATCTCTAAATTCCTTGCAATAGCTTGTTGAGAATTGTTGTTCTTAAACAATTTGCTCACTCATTTGTTCACAAAGTGGTGACCCTCGCCCTATCTTTGTTTGTGAATGACTGAGCATTTTATGGAAGCTGCTTTTATACCCAAACATGGCACCCACCTGTTCCCAATTAGCCTGTTCACCTGTGGGATGTTCCAAATAAGTGTTTGATGAGCATTCCTCAACTTACTCAGTCTTTTTTGCCACTTGTGCCATCTTTTTTTAAACATGCTGCAAGCATCAAATTTCAAATGAGCTAATATTTGCAAACAATAGCAAAGTTTTCCAGTTAGAGCATTAAATATCTTGTCTTTGCAGTCTATTCAATTGAATATAAGTTGAAAAAGGATTTGCAAATCATTGTATTTTGTTTTTATTTACGATTTACACAACGTGCCAACTTCAATGGTTTTGGGTTTTGTATTTGTGAAATATGTTTTCTGATTCTTACTCTCCACCACTAAAAGCATTTTTTCTCTCTCCTTGGTGCTATGTCCAGGACCTCGATGGAAGGTCGGTGTTTACGGTCACGTCTCAAGGCGTCACTCCCAGCAGCCCTTGCTCCCCCTCGCCGACGCCGCTGGCCTCCCAGCACTACCTGCAGCTCCTGCAGCATCAGCTGCAGCAGCAGCAGCAGCACACGCAGGTGGCCGTCGCGCAGGTACGACTCGCATTCGTGCTTTACAAAGTAACATTTAGAAATGAGCTGATCATCTTACTTTTGTGTTTTTCTTATGACATTTGAGTCTCATTTGCACTTCCATTTGATGGCAGTGCTGTAAAGGCTATTATAATATGTTGTCTAACCTGGAAGTAGCCTTTTCCAGGAAGAGGAATGTGTTATGCTGCGCCCTACAAAGTGTTTATACTGCAAGTATTGTGCTTATTACGCACCAACAGTTTTCATTACTAAATCTGGAGTTGTTGAAATCGCCATATAAAATGGCTAATGCTAATATTAGCCTGTCCATGGCAAATCCAATGTCAATTAGCATCAAGCTAGCGCATTTTACGTTCAAGCGTTTTCTACCAAGCCTACATGCTTTGTTGGTGTTGAAAATTGCAACATTACTCAGGAGTTTGTCTGAGTCCGCTCTCAGTGCTGCTGGAGTGATTGTTTACGCCAGCCGGTGTTTAGTCTGCAACCGGACGTGATGTCACGTGCATCAAAGGTATCAAAATACGGCACCGTTTGATTGTATGTGACTTGATAAAGTTCTGAAGAAATTTGTATCAAATTATGTACCCACTCCTAGTCATGGTGCATAATTTGAATTATACAGTATGGTCTGTGCTGCCCCCTAGTGGGAGGGGACAATGAAAGTTAATCAAAGACAATAAATGTTTACAAGTAAAGACAACGCAAAGGCAAAATAAAGAGTACATCGCAAAAGTGTATGGAAATTGTGGATCTATTTCTATTATTATTTTGATTTCACTCATTTAAAGTCAAACAAAACACAATCAGCACGACGAGAAATGAATCCTGAATGAAAAGTAGCAGAAAGAAGTAGATCATATTCAGACAATTACAACATTTGTTGTTCAATCATTAATAGAAACAATACTTTACTCAAAACCTTTACTATTTTAGTCATCTCTCGTCTAACCACAATTTTAGTCTCGGTGCGTCTTATGGGATTTATGTTGTATTGCTTCTTTTCAGTGCATTGCCCTATTCTGTGTCAAAAATTTTTGACTCTTTTGTCGCCCTTTGCTAAATTCCTCTGGTCCTGCGGAAATAGCTCTGTTTGGTTCTTCGTACAACCTAGCCCCCACTTTCCCAGAGCATAGGACAAGGACTGTTGCCATGCCATAGATCACTAGTTAGGGCCCGAGCAGCGGCGCAAGCACCACAAGGGCACGAGTGAAATTTCTATGTTTGTTATTATTATTATCATTCTTCTGCCTTTTTGAGGCCGTTTACATGCACGAAAAGTCCCCGTATTTTGCAGGCCCATCAGGTATGGCGAAAACTGTAATATTTTGGGGGTTTTGATAATGAAAATTCACTATTGTCTCTCCGGCGCCACCTTTAATTGATATTGTATTTGTCTTTTGGTCAAAGGTTACTCCCCCCAATGGGTTTCTTTTGTGATTGATGCTGTATTACTGGCTTTCTCAATGTTGAACCAAAACATGACTTTTTTGCATGAGCAAAAAGTTGCCCGTTTTTGGGGAGGGGGAGCTCTCTCCCCCTCCCCAAAAACGGGCAACTCCGTATTAACACTTCTTCTCTCTTCTTATATTCCCAAGGCAGGTGTAAAGATCTGGAAGATTTATTTGTCTCTCTCTCGCCCTCTGATGTTATTTGAGGCCTCAAATAAATACTTAAAAGGCCTTAGCTTTCTCTGGACATGTTTTGATTGAATGGAAAACTCTTTTCATCTTTTAAAATACAGAAAGAGATTGACATTGATCTTATCTTAACACACGTCGTTCTCTGTCTTTGTCCGGCAGGTGCAGCTGCTGAAGGATCAGATGGCGGCGGAGACGTCGGCTCGCATGGAGGCGCAGGCCCGCGTGCACCAGCTGCTCATGCAGAACCGAGACCTGCTGCAGCACCTGGCCTTGCTGGTGCAGCAGCTCAAAGAACTGGAGGAAGGAGCCTCCGCTCAGACGGCACAGTCAGGACGGCCTTCTGTCAACGGACGCAGTAAGTCAATCGCTCAATGGTCAGCTGTCTGGTGAATGTTTTGGTCTGGATACAAATTGAGGAGCCACAGTCACAGAGGGGACTTCATTATGTTGCTATTTTCTCCGCACTTTTGCTGCACTCTTTGAAACAGCTTCCAAGAGGGATCATTTATTTATCTTTTCTATTGGCGCCATTGTTTTTCTAACTGTTAAAAATACATCTCAGGGCATTCAATCTATCGCAACTGGACTGTGGGGCTTGTCTCTGTTTCGCCTATCATCCAACTAGATGTGACCAATCTAGGTCTAAGATTAGATGTGACCAATCTAAGTCTAAGACTAGATGTGACCAATCTAAGTATAAGACTAGATGTGACCAATCTAAATCTAAGACTAGATGTGACCAATCTAAGTCTAAGACTAGATGTGACCAATTTAAGTCTATGACTATAGATGTGACCAATCTAAGTCTTAAGACTAGATGTGACCAATCTAAGTCTAAGACTAGATGTGACCAATCTAAGTCTAAGATTGGATCTGACCAATCTAAGTCTAAGACTAGATTTGACCAATCTAAGTCTAGATGTGAGCAATCTAAGTCTATGACTAGATGTGACCAATCTAAGTCTAAGACTAGATGTGACCAATCTAAGTCTAAGACTAGAGCTGACCAATCTAAGTCTAATACTAGATCCGACCAATCTAAGTCTAAGACTAGATGAGTCCAATCTACGTCTCAGACTAGATCTGACCAATCTAAGTCTATGAGTTCATCAGTTGATGAAGTCTACTCGAATGAGAGGCCAAATGTCTTCCAAGACAAACCAAACAGTCCAGTTGCGATGGACTGAAAGCCCTGAGATGACAATGACCTATATATATATATATATATATATATATATATGTATGTATGTATATATATATATATATATATATATACATATATATATATGTACATTTATATATAGATTTTTACATATATGTATATATGTAAAAGGCCTGCTCAGTGGCCTTGTGGTTAGAGTGGTCCGCCCTGAGATCGGTAGGTTCAGAATCAGAATCAGAAATACTTTATTAATCCCCGAGGGGAAATTAAGATTTTCAGCACAATCCCATTCAAGATCAGACAAACATTACAGGGAGACAGAACAGGATTGCTGACGGGTCTGCCAACTTCCGGTGCCCCTTACAAAAAAGGTGAGATACAGGTAAACAATGGGGAGGTGGGGGTGAGAAAAAAAAATCAGTCTAAGCCTGGGCCCCTGGAGAGGGGTCCAGACTGAGACCAAGGGAAAAAACAACTCATAGCCATAGCACACATCCTTCTTACACGTGTGTAAGAGGGAAACATCAAAGGACATTAAAGACATTAAAGGAGCAGAGCTGATGCAACCAGCCACTTCTACATACAGCTTTGAATAAAAAGTAAAATAAACATATACACTGTGGTGGCCTCTGCGGTGTTCCACGCCATCGTCTGCTGGGGTGGAGGGAGCATGGCCAGAGACAGGAGCAGACCCAACAAAGCAACCAAAAGAGCAGACTCCACTCTCGGCCGCCCACTAACTCGGCCAGTGTCCAGTCCGCATGGATGAGCGAGGATCCGTCTAAGAAGACTGAGGTGTCCGATACCTGCTCATTCAGCCAAGACACTGTGAAGCCTGTCCGTCCTGGTGCTCAGTGCGAGCTCCGCATCCCTGTCTCTTCATCTGCATCTCCTCCAGTCTCTCCAAACGGACTCTGGTGTGGCAGACACCCAGCAGCTGGTCTCCATGGCCAAAAAGCTCACGCGAGGCAGATCCAGAAGTCCACAAAAAAGCACCGCAGAAGTCACGAAAGTGCCACCCCTTGTCACACAGTCCCAAAGGGTCCTGAACCAAAAGGCAAAAAAATATATATATATATATATATATATAACACATGAAAACAAGAGGGAAACACAAAAGGATGACCCAAGAGCACAGAGCCCCTGCCAACAGCAGCCACTACAGCGGCGCCATCTTGGGGAAATGCAATGTATTTAAACGGGTGTAATTATGCATTTTTTATAGTGGTTTGCTATTTTTGTATCATATCCACAAAGGTTAATAAGCAAATTGTGTTATTTGTGACATGTTTGTTGACTTTTTGTGTTAGTTGACCTTTTTTCTCCTGTGCCATGACTAGGGAAGGTTGTTTGGATTGGGTCATATATGTGAATGCTATGCATGTAATTTCTGGAAAGTACACTCCATGGTCACTGGCCTGAATCACTCAACTAGTCCATAAAATGGCGACAACTAAGCGCCTATCAAACAACCAGATATTTAAATGTAATATGCCAGATTGCTTGTTGAACTCATGCCGTCTCGCGGGACAAATTGAAGACGTCGGTGTGGGCAATAATGTGGACACCCCTGGTTTAGAGAATTATGTCAAAACTATTTTCACAAAATTGTGGTCAACGGGGAGATAGATTTGGTGCAGCTTTGGATAAAGTTGACTTTTTATTTTTGCTATGGAAACAATGTCTGTTTGTAACATCTTAATAGAGATTGACTGATGTTTTTCTTGACTTATTAACAGATATTTGGAGCTGATATTCATTTGCAGACAAAGTTATTTAAATATGAATAGTTTGTCAATAAACAGCTGGACAAGGCTTTTAATTATTTTTTGTAGTTTTGTTTTAGGAAACGTCAGCCCAGTAGTGACATAATGTTTTATGCCACGCTAATGTTGTGGTTAATTTAGCACCAGAAAACCTTTATTTTGTGCGTTTAGTGCTGCGGGTCAGAGGAGCATCAACATTTGCATATCAAATGGAAAAAGAATTAACAACAAAAGTTCTCTATGTCACAATGATTCGCCATCTACTCAATTTTATACCATTTTATAGCAGTTTATGGATTTAATACAATGTCCTTATTAGGAACCCTGAAATACTGTCAACATTTCAATTAAATATAATTTATATTTCAAATGACAATAACTGACATAGTACCCCCTCGAATAGGCTACAATGTCCTCAAAGTGAGGTGTTATAGCGCCACCTGTTGCCCTGCAAATTCACGTGACATCAGAGACAAGAATGCAAGCAAAAGTGTTTTTGGTCTGGTGTCGATCCTTCTAGTTGTTTCCACATCAGCGAGATCGCTGTCTCTCAGCCTGAAGAATCCCTGCAATCAGACGCTGGCGCAGCTCATCACCTCTACGCCGGTATGGCCGCCGCACGCCGCTGACACGGACGCCGTCCCCGCGGCCGAGTCCTTCCTGCTCAGTCTGGAGAGCAGCTGCAACCACCACGAACTCTCGGACCCCTTGGCCAGCACCAACGGAGCGGCTGACGACCGGGAAGGCGCTGGCGAGTGCAAGGAACTGGTCCCGTTCACGTTGAGAAGCTCAGCCAACGCGCAGGAAAAGTAAGACTTACTATATATGTATGAATGGATGATTTAGGGTGCATGAGAGAGTGGAAAGGAAACTCTTTGACCACATTGTCGTTGATGAACAAATATATTGGACAACACAGCAGCAACAAAACTAGGGTGGCGCGATATCATTGATATCAATTTGACCGACGATAAAGTTTTCAATACTATGGTTGTATCGTGATAACGCATGTGGATGTCACATTCTAGATGTGTCCCGCAAATTTGGCAGCCATAAGCGGGTCCTCGATGCAATGTGGCATTCTAGCTAGTGGCTAATGTCCCTCCACAGTACAAAGCCACTTCTAAATTACTAATCCCTTCCTCGGTGGCGGAAAATAAACTATATTTTTAACAAGTAATATTATCACTGGACGTCTAGAGGACACGGATTAAAATAGAATCATTTTACTGTCATTGTCATCATAGTTAACAACGGAATTAAGTGCTACCATACTCATAAAAATACACACACTTTTTCATTTTTAAACTATTTGTAAATGGATATTTTAATCGCTAAGCTCGCGCTCTTGACTTTAAAGAGAGGTGGGCGGATCAATACAAGTAACGACAGTACCTATACCAAGTATATTCTTGTTACTACGGTGATTAGATCCATATTTTCTATAATCACAAAACCTTGTGTTTTTGTTTACAATCTCAGGAAATTAGTCCCTGGACACAGAAGGACTTTAAGGGCAAAACCAAAGGATTTAAATCAGAGTCAATAGTAGGAAATAATTGTAATATGAAGTGATATTGTTACTCTGCTATCTTGTGCTTTTGTCTGATTATTATGATCAAAGTTGAATCATGCAATGATCTGGAAATTTAAAATATCGAGATCAGCATTGGTATTGCCAATACTGACCCTGTAACTACATATTAGATCGATACTCAAATTTGTAGTATCATCCTTAAACAATTTAAAGTATCCAAAAAAAGAGAAAAGTGATTGTTACATTTTAACAGAAGTGTAGATAGAAACATGTTGCAACAGAAAGTAACCATATATTAATAATAGTAA
Organism: Nerophis lumbriciformis; assembly: GCF_033978685.3. NCBI lineage: Eukaryota > Metazoa > Chordata > Actinopteri > Syngnathiformes > Syngnathidae > Nerophis > Nerophis lumbriciformis. Next base: position 8,194,181 of record NC_084586.2, on the reverse strand, counting down.
CCACATAATAATAATTTGTTGAAAATAATACAACTGAAAATGTCAGAGTATACATCAGTAGCCAAATTAGGAACCTTTGTAGCTCGTTTTGAAATATAAATTATGTAATCATTTATAATATATTGTGATACATACAATTACTACACATGAAATATTCCATCCATCCATATTCTTTCGCTTATCCGAAGTCGGGTCGCGGGTGCAGCAGCCTAAACAGAGACTTCCCTCTCCCTAGCTACTTCGTCCAGCTCTTACCATGAATTGATTAACGTGGACCCTGTCACAGAATGTTGGTGACAAACCCAAGATGCAGAGAAGGCAGGCTTTGTGCGGGAAAACATAATTTAATGTCCAAAAATAAATGTGAAACACAAACCAGGAACTAGGAATAGCCAAACTGAAAACAGGAACCAGCAAACAGAAAAACTGGAAACAGCTAACAGGATATGGCTAACAGGATCTGGCTAACAGGAAAACACAAAACAAGGAGCTAGGAGACAGCAAACTGTAAATAGCTATAGGAACCAGCCAACAGGAACAGCTTACCGCAAATAAGGATACCGACGAGTATTAGCACGACAGGTAGTGATGACATCGACAATACTCCAGCCCTGACTGGAGGACAAAGCAGGTTTAAATAGAAGCCGGCCGATTGATACCAGGTGTGGCCAGGTGCCAATCAGCCGCAGCTGAGGGGAAACAGCGCTCAGGGAGAAAAGCAGGAAATAACCAAAATAAGAGCGCTGACAGGAAATAAAGACAGAGGAAAAACCAAAACATAACTAAACTGTCAGTGACAAACCTGACAGACCCCGACTTAAACAAGTTGAAAAACTTATTTGGGTGTTACTATTTAGTGGTCAATTGTACGGAATATGTACTGTACTGTGCAATCTACTAATAAAAGTTTCAATCAATCAAAAAAAACCCTGGGGATCCTGAGGCGTTCCCAGGCCAGCTTGTCCTGGATCTTCCTCGTGGTCTCCTACCGGTGGGACGTGCCCTCAACACAACATTAAACATTCCGCTTTAAAAAAATTTTAGGAAAGTTTTGCATTTTTTTGCCTTAAAAAAAACAGGGTTTTCTTTAACAAAAATGGCATAAAACATCTTTAAAAATTATTAAAAATCTAAAGTTAATGTAGAAATTCATCAAGAAATATGTGACTTATTTTTAAACATTTTTATGATTGAGACCCTTCTGGGAGCCCTGAAACAAACTTGATGGGAGCTCGAAAGCAGTGGTTCTCAAACTTTTTTCACCAAGTAGAACCTCAAAAAACACTTGGCACGCCAAGTATCAACATAATGACAAACATTAAAGGTGCCATATGTAATAATCATGTGATTTTATCATGTGATTTGGCTGTCTCCATACGTTTCACGTTGCCATAATGACAGCCGTGCTAATGTTGGTACCCATTTCCTCAGCGTATCAGCATAGAGAAGGAAATAGGCACTGACACTACCCATATTCACATATATTTTATTTGTCGAAAATATATTTTGCCCTATCAGTTGGATAACACATCGACATACAGGCTAACGGGCATATATTTCCCCCGTTAGCCTACATGTCGATTAGGGATGTCCGATAATGGCTTTTTGCCGATATCCGATATTCTGATATTGTCCAACTCTTTAATTACCGATACCGATATCAACCGATATATACAGTCGTGGAATTAACACATTATTATGCCTAATTTGGACAACCAGGTATGGTGAAGATAAGGTACTTTGAAAACAAATTAATAAAATCAGATAAATAAATTAAAAACATTTTCTTGAATAAAAAAGAAAGTAAAACAATATAAAAACAGTTACATTGAAACTAGTAATTAATGAAAATTAATAAAATTAACTGTTAAAGGTTAGTACTATTAGTGGACCAGCAGCACGCACAATCATGTGTGCTTACGGATTGTATCCCTTGCAGACTGTATTGATATATATTGACATATAATGTAGGAACCAGAATATTAATAACCGAAAGAAACAACCCTTTTGTGTGAATGAGTGTGAATGAGTGTAAATGGGGGAGGAAGGTTTTTTTTGGGTTGGTGCACTAATTGTAAGTGTATCTTGTGTTTTTTATGTTGATTTAATAAAAAAAACAAAAAACGATACCGATAATAAAAAAAACGATACCGATAATTTCCGATATTACATTTTAACACATTTATCATGATAGTCATCGACATCTCTAATGTCGATGACTATCATGCTAAGCATTCGTTGCACGAACATACTAGCTTTGTTAGACAAGATCATAGACTGTATTGGACAATATAGTTTACATACGAAATGTCCATCTCCATTTATTACAAGTAATAAGAAAACGTAAATGCCTGGCTTACCTATCAAGGAGGAAATTAGCAAGTTTGGCGTCAGAAGAAAAAAATATTCTCCGCCTTAAAGTGTCTCCGATACAAATCCTCGTTTTGTTCCTGGCTTTGTCATGAATAAGTTCAGAATCGTAACGAGGCCTTTTAGATTTACTAAGGTCTGACATGTTTAGTAACTTTACCAGTGGCAGTAGCTCGACGAACCTGGATGTGACATACTCACGGATTTTAGAATTGGTCAAACAGTGGAGGGCGGGACATCGAAATGAAAACAATAACAAGATTTCGGGGCTGTAAATCAAATTTTAAAATGAGCATATCCTTGCTGAACTACTGTTATCAGTTATAGAGGTATTGGAAAAGACCATGATTTATTAATGCCTTTTGACATATCAGGGCCATTTAATGATGACTTGACATGACATTATTACATATGGCACCTTTAAAATACATCAGCGTTAAAAAAAAACAAGGCAGGGGTTTTATTTAACAAGAATATTTAATATTTTTGGCCACCTTACTAAACACAGTTTGAACAGTAACACTGTGTTGGAATATTTCAGTAAGGGGTTCTAAGCTGACCCCGCGTACCACAGTTTGAGAATATAAAGATTTAATTAAAAAAATCAACATATTGTATTGGGTTTGAAAATTAATACTATCAAAATGGCCCCTGCATGCTTTAATTTTGTGTGGACTGGAAAGTGCGTCATGTGAGACACTCGTCACCATTGTTGCTCTTGTGGCCCTTCTAGACAATTTTGGGCCGAAAAAGGCGGTTGGCAACTTGTAGTGTAAGCAAACGTTCAAGACGTAAGAAAAAGCGTCCCTCTGTGTTTACTTTGACCAAAGCTTGCTTGTGTTTCCTCCTCGCTCCCATTGGGCGTCTCTACCAAATGGCTGCAGTCGTCATTTAATCCTCAAACGTCGACATGAAGTATGTAATTACTTTTTAATGAGCTCTTAATCCGCTTCAAGGCCAAAGCGACAAGCAGCAAAAACATGTGCTGTGAAAAGCTCGCACTGTCCCGCCTCCCTTGCCTTCATCAAAACAATGGCAATGAAAAAAAGGAGTGTACATTTTCCTTTGTGTGCCTCTGCTTCCACTCAAACATTGCGGTTTCCGCTCAGCTGCCCTCCCCAAAAGAACGTTTAAAGGGAAGAAAAGTCCAACCTCAAATCTTTTCCTAAAGAGAAGAATTGTTGCTTTCCAACTTGAAATGTGTGGCAGGATCAAACTTCCCCCCTTTTTTCCTTTTCTCGGCCGTTACGTAAGAAGCAGCAGGGCGTCTTTGTCCTCTTGTGGAGCTGAACCAGGACTGCACAATATTAGAAGCGGCTCTCGGCCATGTTGGGAAGGTAGAACGTGTGTGGGCTGTGTGTTGCAGGTGTACCTAATGCAGTGGCCCCCGTTGGTGCAAGAAGTTCACCGTCTGACTTTGAGGCAGTTGCTGCACTCGCCGCAGTGCAACAGCTGCACGTTTTAGTGCTCCTATTCCAGAATGCTGCTCGAGTGTTTTATATTTGGCCAGGAAGATAACACGTCTCCACTAAACCTCAGTTTAGTAGCCCCGCCCTTCAGGCACACACATAAAAAAGAATAATAATAGAAGATGACATGAGCGTATACGTCTTTAAAAATGAAAGTGCAAAACCCAAAACCAGTGAAGTTGGCACTTTGTGTAAATCGTAAATAAAAAAAACAAATATAATGATTTGCAAATCCTTTTTAACCTGTATTCAATTGAATAGAATGCAAAGACAAGATACTTAACGTTCGAACTGGTAAACTTTGTTATATTTTGCAAATATTAGCTCATCTGGAATTTGATG
>NC_084586.2:8155000-8180000 GCF_033978685.3 Nerophis lumbriciformis | reverse complement strand
ACAAATATTAAACAAATATTAAATAACAATTGAATTTGTTTTAATTAACCCTTTAAGTCACCCAGCAGCTTTGAAATTATAAAAGGATGTTGCTGAATAGACAAGTATTTTTTTTTTCTGACGGTCCAAATATTAAAAAATGCCATTGTAAGTTAATATTACTAACACAGACAATGGTAAACTTATTAGCATATTAGATAATGCTAACAACGCTAGCTTGTTTACATTACAGCTTGTAAGTACTCCATGATTGTGCGCTGCCGAACATGCTCCTCTACTCGTAAAGCCAGCAATGTCACGCCGTCATGTCCGTTAAAAAAAAAAAAAAAAACATTTTAAATGGGGAACCGGTACTTTTCAGACAGAGTATAGTACCGTTTTGATTCATTAGTACCGCGATACTATACTAGTACCGGTATACCGTACAACCCTAGTAGCAACAGAAAAAAAAAATTTAAAAAAAGACTTGCTGTCTATTTGAGGAAATCCACTTGCTTGTTTTCTCTCTGCACTTCCAAAATGAATTTTTTCCAGACGGGAGAAGTAATAATGTTTCATATTGCCGTCACATGTTTGACCAGGGGGTCGATATTAAAATACACTCTTTTAATATCCCGGGTGAAGACATGACTGCGGCCGTGTTTTCATTCTGGGGAATAATAAACACAAAAAAAAACCATGTGAGTTTGGTGCAAGCTGAAAATAAATGTTATGACATTGGAAAAACGCTGCACGATTAACCTGAAAGAATGCACAGTCTGTGCGAGAGACTATAAAGTCATAAATAAAGATGACGCTTTAAGTCCAAAGTGTCCTCATTCTTATCCATGCAATTATAGAAATGCAAAGCATGCTTTCAAAAACAAAGCTCTTCTTCCTCCATGTGGACATGAGGGAGAGGCATGTTTGTACCTTCAAAATAAAAGGATGGACAGTCCTGAAGATAAGACACAAATAGCAATATTTGTTGTTACGCTTTCAGACCATCTGAAACTATTTCATCCTATTATTTCAAAGGCTGCGTCAGGGAGATTTCAAGCACACGCAAAAAATACTGAGAGTAGCAAAAAAGAAAGAGGCTTAAAGTCAGTGGGCGCTCGGCAGGTGGGCTTCTGGAATAAAGACGCAGCAGGAATAAAGAGCGACAAAAAGCAAGCAGGGAGTGCTGAGTCAAAGCTATGCTAACGACGTTGTAGAGAAAAACATCCGCACGGTGAACAAAGTACTGCAGAAAACATGCAACTATTTAGAATTAAGTCAGATCATGATTAATAATTGACCCCTTAATAGGAATGGAACCATATGGACATTCCAGATCACCTGATTGTAAACTAAAGGATCGCGCTTTTCATTGTTCATTGTGCTAAAAAAAAAGCACGAAAACATCTTTGAATACATAAATACATAATAGTCTTTATTTGACAAACAAAATATAAATGTTGAATATGAATATTGTTATAGAAGTGCCATATTTGTCACACCATGTCTGTGTATTCTTCTTAGTTTTGTTTTGTTTTGTTTTTCAACGCTCTCTTGCTTTTGTTTCCTTGTTGCTAGGTGGCTGATTAGCCGCACCTGCTTTCTGTTATTGATTAGTGTCCCCACCTAGTTCTGCCCCTAATCACTCCCCTTTGTATTCTGCCGTTCTCTTCAGACCACGGTGTGTTTGTTGTTTGTTTCATGCTACCTAAGTTTTCAATTGATCTTCATGCTACGCTAAGCTAGCACCAGTGTGTGTTACATTGCCATGTGTACTGAAGTAAACAAATCTTCTTACCGGCACGCTGCCTGTGGTCCTGCGCATCTGTGGAATCGCAAATACTTTACAACATGCCAGCATATGACATTATTACGTGTTCAGATATGTTTATCTTCTTCCATTTTCATTTGTAAAGGTTTTATAGTTTCTTCATGTTACAGGTAAAACAGTTTATGTGACTAGCAGCTAGCGATCAGCGCCCTTGCTGCTTTGCTAGGAAATTAGCAGTAATAGGGAAAGACGTGGTGTCTTGTTTTCTGGTCAGCATTTAAGATAGCTAGCGAACAGCCCTCAACGCGCTAGTTAGCAATCAACGCATTAGCTGCTGGCTAGCGATCAGCACCTTAGCTGCTAGCTAGCAATCAGCGGTCTAGCTGCTTCGCCAGGAAATTAGCAGTAATAGGGAAATACGTTGTGTCTTGTTCAGCGGTCTAGCTGCTTCACCAGGAAATTAGCAGTAATAGGGAAATACGTTGCTGTGTCTTGTATCAATGTTAGCATTTAAAACGGCTAGCGATCAGCGCCCTAGCTATCAGCCAGCGATCGGCCTGCTAGCTAGCAATCAGCGTGCTATATAGAAATCAGCTAAGAGACCATTGGGATAGCTATCAGCTAGCGATCAGCGCCTTAGCTGCTACCTAGCAATCAGCGGCCTAGCTGCTTTACCAGGAAATTAGCAGTAATAGGGAAAGATATGTATTACTATTAGCATTTAAAATAGCTAGCGATCAGCGACCTAGCTGTTAGCTACTGATCAGCGGGCTAGTTGCCTGCTAGAGATCAGTGTGCTAGCTGCCAACTAGCTATCAGTGCCCTAGTTGCCAGCCAGCGATCAGCCTTCTAGCTAGCAATTAGCGTGCTGGATAGAAATCAGCACACAAGCTGCCAGCTAACGACCATCGCGCTAGCTATCAGCTAGCGATCAGCACCTTAGCTGCCAGCTAGACTTAGACAAACTTTAATGATCCACAAGGGAAATTGTTCCACACAGTAGCTCAGTTACAATGATGGAAAGTGTAAGGATGGAAAGAACAATGCAAGTATAAATAGACTAAATATAGCGATATAAAATATAACATATATACGTAATATTTACATAATATATGTACAGTATATTATATATACTGACATATTATATTATGTCTATATCAATACAATATATAACAATTACCATGTACAATATTACAGTATACTGTATGTGACAGCTGCAGTATAAAATAGAGAGTGAATCCAGCAGAAAATAGACATTAAAAACAAAGAGAAGTAGCTAACATAGAAGGTGTCAGGTATTAGACAGATATCATCTATTGCTGTATGGCGAGTGATTATACAGCTGGATGGAGTGCGGAATGAAGGAGTTCTTGAATCGAACACTGTGGGAACGAAGCTGAAGGAGCCTGTTGGAGTATGAACTCTGCTGTCCCTCAATTGTCTGATGGAGTGGGTGGGCAGAATTGTCCATGATGGCCAGCAGTTTGTCCAGTGTCCTCCTATCTCTCACTGACACAAACGCCTCCAACTGCGTGCCAATAGTTTGGCCGGCTTTCCGGATCAGTTTGTCAATCCGGTTTGAGTCCCTTTTGCTGGTGCTGCTCCCCCAACAAACCACTGCAAAGTACAGGGCACTGGTCACAACAGACTGATAAAAGATCTCCAACAGCAACAGCTAGCAATCAGCGCCCTAGATAACAATTGTTGCACTAGTGAGCGATCAGCGCCCTAGCTCCCAGCTGGCTGTTAGGGCCCTAGCTATCAGCCAGCGATCAGCCTGCTAGCTAGCAATCAGCATGCCAGATATAAATCAGCGCACTAGCTGCCAGCTAGCAATCAGCGCCCTAGCTAACAATTGTTGCACTAGCCAGCGATCAGCCTGCTAGCTGCCAGCCAGCAATCATAGCGCTAGCTGCTTCTCTAGGAAATGAGTGGTATCACCGTGTTTACGAAGGTGTGGTAATGAATCAAATTTTTTGGATAATTAACATTTGAAAGGATACTACTATATACTTTATCATCAACACTGGTTATCGTTACACCCCCATTTATTTAAATTCTGCATTTATTTATGCAGTGTTTTCATAAGCTATTTTATGCATCATTATTTTGTCTTTAACCTCTTTATTTAAAGAAATATATCTACCATCTTTGACTTTTTTGAATTACTGGAGTGAAAAAAAGACACAAGTTAAACATGAAGTCAACAAATGATCAGTAATTGAAGGGGAAGGATTGCAATACCGGTATATAAGATTGGCTTCTTCCTACTCCTTTTTGAACATTGTTGTAGTGATGTTCTTTCATGAAACTTGTTGACATATCACACACAGACACGCACACACTCTGTGGGCTAACGAGTCCTGACATACAGGTACACTAACGAGCCTCCACCATCTTCATCCTTCATCATCATGTTGTGTGAAATCCTGCTGGGACTCTTGCAACCAAACGACGTGTTTATGGTCTGAAACCTGCTCGGATCCCTGAAGGCTAATAAGCTGGCTAATAGTTAGCAGCCAATACATCACACCTTCACGTACCACATGTCATTATAGCATACTTCAGGTGTGTTTTTTATTTTTTCTTCCAGATGGTTAGCAGCATAGCAACATGCTGCTAATGATACATACGAGTGTTTTTACTCTTTTGACGCCTGGCTGCAGTGTTTGGTGTTAGGAATGAGGTGTCCATGCAGATGCCTGACATTACAAGTCACACATTTGCAAACATTTTGGATGGCAAAAATCTGGACCTCACATTTCCACCTTCTTATTTACATCTATTATTCTTGGCTTAATACATGATATAAATATAATTGAAAATAACAGAATAAAATAATAATGATAATCATTTCAATAAAATTATACATATACATTATTATTATTATTGATATTATTTTATTTTTGTTATTTTCTATAATATTTATATAATCATTAGAAAAATGTGTGTAAATATATATAATTCTTTACAATTATTACTACAAAACCAGTGAAGTTGGCATGTTGTGTAAATGGTAAATAAAAACAGAATACAATGATTTGCAAATCCTTTTCAACTTATATTCAATTGAATAGACTGCAAAGACAAGATATAAATGGGTTGTACTTGTATAGCGCTTTTCTACCTTCAAGGTACTCAAAGCGCTTTGACACTACTTCCACATTTACCCATTCACACACACATTCACACACTGATGGAGGGAGCTGCCATGCAAGGCGCTAACCAGCACCCATCAGGAGCAAGGGTGAAGTGTCTTGCTCAGGACACAACGGACATGACGAGGTTGGTACTAGGTGGGGATTGAACCAGGGACCCTCGGGTCGCGCACGGCCATTCTTCCACTGCGCCATGCCGTCCCAAGATATTTAATGTTCGAACTGAGAAACTCCTTTTTTTTTGCAAATAATCATTAACTTAGAATTTAACGGCAGCAACACATTGCAAAGAAAGTTGGCACAAAGGCATTTTTCCTTTTAACAACACTTTCAGCATTAATGGTGCATTCACAGATGTGTAAGTTACCCATGCCTTGGGCACCAATACACCCCATACCATCACAGATGCTGGCTTTTGAACTTTGCGCCTAGAACAGGCCGGCTGGTTCTTTTCCACTTTGACACGACGTCCACAGTTTCCAAAAACAATTTGAAATGTGGACTCATCAGACCACAGAACACTTTTCCACTTTGCATCAGTCCATCTTATATGAGCTCGGGCCTAGCGAAGCTGGCGGCGTTTCTGGGTGTTGTTGATAAATGGCTTTGGCTTTGCATAGTAGAGTTTTAACTTGCACTTACAGATGTAGCGACCAACTGTAGTTACTGACAGTGGTTTTCTGAAGTGTTCCTGAGCCCATGTGGTGATATCCTTTGTACATTGATGTTGCTTTTTGATGCAGTACCGCCTGAGGGATCGAAGGTCACAGTCATTCTGCTTACATGCAGTGATTTCTCCAGATTCTCTGAACCTTTTGATGATATTACAGACCGTAGATGGTGAAATCCCTAAATCCCTTGCAATAGCTCGTTGAGAAATGTTGTTCTTAAACTATTGGACAATTTGCTCACGCATTTGTTCACAAAATGGTGACTCTCGCCCCATCCTTGTTTGTGAATGACTGAGCATTTCATGGAAGCTGCTTCTATACCCAATCATGGCACCCACCTGTTCCCAATTAGCCTGTTCACCTGTGGGATGTTCCAAATAAGTGTTTGATGATCATTCCTCAACTTTTTCAGTCTTTTTTGCCACTTGTCCCAGCTTTTTTAAAACATGTTGCAGTCATCAAATTCCAAATGAGCTAATATTTGCAAAAAATAAAAAATTGTTTTCCATGTCGAACATTAAATATCTTGTCTTTGCATGAAATACAAAAACCCAAAACCAGTGAAGTTGGCACGTTGTGTAAATCGTAAATAAAAACAAAATACAATGATTTGCAAATATTAGCTCATTTGGAATTTGATGCCTGCAACATGTTTCAAAAAAGCTGGCACAAGTGGCAAAAAAGACTGAGAAATTTGAGGAATCCTCATCAAACACTTATTTGGAACATCCCACAGGTGAACAGGCTAATTGGTAACAGGTGGGTGCCATGATTGGGTATAAAAGAAATGCTCGGTCATTCACAAACAAGGATGGAGCGAGGGTCACCACTTTGTGAAAAAATGCGTGAGCAAATTGTTGAACAGTTTAAGAACAACATTTCTCAATGAGCTGTTGCAAGGAATTTAGGGATTTCACCATCTACGATCCGTAATATCATCAAAAGTTTCAGAGAATCTGGAGAAATCACTGCACGTAAGCGGCAATGGCCGTGACCTTCGATACCTCAGGCAGTATTGCATCAAAAAGTGACATCAGTGTGTAAAGGATATCACTACATAGGCTCAGGAACACTTCAGGAAACCACTGTCATTAACTACAGTTTGTCTGTAAGTGCAAGTTAAAACTCTACTATGCAAAGTGAAAGCCATTTATCAACAACACCCAGAAACGCTGCCGGCTACGCTGGGCCCGAGCTCATCTAGGATGGACTGATGCAAAGTGGAAAAGTGTTCTGTGGTCTGACGAGTCCACATTTCAAATTGTGTTTGGAAACTGTGGACGTCGTGTCCTCCGGAACAAAGAGGAAAAGAACCATCCGGATTGTTATAGGCGCAAAGTTCAAAAGCCAGCATCTGTGACGGTATGGGGGTGTATTAGTGCCCAAGGCATGGGTAACTTACACATCTGTGAAGGCACCATTAATGCTGAAAGGTACATACAGGTTTTGGAGCAACTTATGTTGCCATCCAAGCAACGTCTTTTTTATGGACGCCCCTGCTTATTTCAGTAAGACAATGCCAAGCCACGTGTTACAACAGCGTGGCTTCGTAGTAAAAGAGTGCGGGTACTAGACTGGCCTGCCTGTAGTCCAGACCTGTCTCCCATTGAAAATGTGTGGCGCATTATGAAACGTAAAATACCACAACGGAGACCCTGGACTGTTCAACAACTTAAGCTGTACATCAAACAAGAATGGGAAAGAATTCCACCTGAAAAGCTTCAAAAAATGGTCTCCTCAGTTCCTAAATGTTTACTGAGTGTTGTTAAAAGGAAAGGCCATGTAACACAGTGGTAAAAATGCCTCTGTGCCAACATTTTTGCAATGTGTTGCTGCCATTAAATCCTAAGTTAATGATTATTTGCAAAAAAAATTACGTTTCTCAGTTCGAACATTTAATATCTTGTCTTTGCAGTATAGACAATTGAATTTAAATTGAAAATGATTTTCAAATAATTGGATTCTGTTTTTATTTACGATTTACACAACGTGCCAACTTCACTGGTTATGGGTTTTGTAAAATAAAAATGTAACTTATAGCATTGCCTGACAATGCTATAAGGAAAAATGTGCGGGAAATGTGCCTTTATTCTTATCAGTGATGGAGCAGGGAGGAGCTAGGAATACATTTGTGGTCAAATTTCACGTTAATTAGAAACGCTTCTTCAGGCCCCCCCATGACTCTGGGGGCATTGATCTGCATATAAAGTAGTCTGAACTTGTGTTCCTTGGCAGGTGCGAGCAGACCATCCCCAAGTTGGACCCTCCTCCACCCTCCTTGAGCCGCAAGCGCGCCAGCAGGACCTTGTCCCCGGGGTCAAAGGTGGTATCTTTCCTGGACGCCCCCCCGAGCCGCAGCAGCAGCCTGTCCTTCCCGGACATCACCCCCGGCTCGCTGTCCTCGGCGGACTTCCAGTCTTTCAGCTCCGGCTCGGCCAGCGAGGACTCGGGCGTGCGCTCGGAGACCAAATCCTTGCTCTCGCCCCTGCAGGGCGACGACGAGGACGTGTTCGGGGAGCCCGGGGCGTTTCTCATGTCCTCTAGTTGCGACGATAGTCCTCAGGAGTCCTTAGGTTGGCGTTCACCCGTGCTCCCGTCCTCCTCACCTCCCGTGAACCACACCTGTCTGCACATCAGCTTCTCTGAGGACGAGCTGCTGGACACCTGCCAGGAGGACAAGTCTGTCCCACAGCGGAGTTAGGGGACGTCTCCTGGACTTCCACACCAGGATCTAAGTCCATGTACAAACCAATAGATTTAGTATTTTTATAACAAAAACAACCTTTTTAGTACGCAACTTGTAGCAACCCTTGCACTTTTCTTCATAGAATCCACAGTTTTGTTTTGAGCTTTTGAAATGATGTTGGGAGGAGCCTCTTGACCTGCAAAGCACCTGATTGGAGGATGGACAGGAGGCACCAGGAAGTGAGATGATGAGGGAAAAAGTGGAGTTTTCCTTCAATACAAGCGTTTTTACACTTGAGGGCCACAGAATGACAAATCAAAGGATGCTGTGGCCATTTTGTCAGTTTTCAACCTCAAAATTGGTCCAAAAGAAAATGCATTTTCAGTTGAAATTTTGTGTACATGCTGAATGAGCCGAAGCCGAACTCAAATGCTAACAGATAGCGTCAAGTAACAAGAAATGTGAGCTAAATAAGCTGACAGTACTACGCTAACATGCCAACAATAGCATGATTCCAGTTAGTTTTGGTGAAATACCAAAATATATGACACTGAGGTGTATATGTGATGAATTATTTCAAAAATCTAGCGTGCTAATGTTAGAATGCTAAGATGCTAACTGTAACATAAAGTATAGTATCAAAACATATTACTGAAAATATGTTTAAAATGCTAGCATGCGTCAAGTACCAAAATACAAATTGGCTAAGAAGAAAAAAAAGCTGGCAAAATAACGTTAGCATGCTAACAGATATCTTTGGTCAAGTAACAAAATATTTGACGCTGAGGTGTTTTCCTGCTAAATTACCTAAAAAAGAAAGAAAGAAAGCTAGCATAGTAACATTAGCATGCTAACAGGTATCATTCGTCCAATACGAAGTATTGGACACTGAGGTGTATACCTGTAAAATTTGCTAAGTGAAGAAGAAGAAAAAAAGCTAGCGTACTAACGTTAGCATGTTAACAGGTATCATTTGTCAACTAACAAAATATTTGACGCTGAAGGGTATACCTGCAAAGTTAGCTAAAAAAAAACCTAGCATATTAACATTAGCATGCTAACAGGTATAATTTGTCAAGTAACAAAATATTTGGGGCGGAAGTGTATACCTGCAAAGTTAGCTAAAAAAAAAAAGCTATCAAACTAACATTAGCATGCTAACATGTATCTTTAGTCAAGTAACAAAATATTTGACGCTGAGGTGTATACCTGCGAAATTAGCTAAATGCTGGGAAAAGCTAGTATACCAACATTAGCATGCTAACCGGTATCATTTGTCAAGTAACAAAATATTTGGCGCGGAAGTATATACCTGCAAAGTTAGCTAAAAAAAAGTATCTTTCGTCAAGTAACAAAATATTTGACGCTGAGGGGTATACCTGCAAAATTAGCTAAATGCGTAGAAAAGCTAGCATACTAACGTTAGCATGCTAACATGTATTCGTCATGTAACAAAATATTGGACGCTGAGGTGCAGATCAGCAAAATTAGCTGAATGGAAAAAAAAGTTAGTCTACTAATGTTAGCATGCTAACAGGTATCTTTCATCAAGTAACAAAATAGTGGAAGCTTAGGTGTATACCTGCAAAATTAGCTAAAAAAAAAAAAAGCTAGCACACTAATGTTAGCATTTTAACAGCTATCATTTGTCAAGTAACACAATATTTGACGCTGAGGCATATACCTGCAAAATTAGCTAAATGCAGGGAAAAGCTAGCATACTAACGTTAGCATGCTAACAGGTATTCGTAATGTAACAAAATATTGGATGCATACTTGCAAATTTAGCTCAATGAAAAAAGGTAGCACATTAATGTTAGCATGTTAACAGGAATTTTTTTGTCAAGTTTCAAAATATTTGACGCTGAAGTGTATACCTGCAAATTTAGCTAAAAAAACCAAAACAAAACCTAGCAAAGTAACGTTAGCATGCTAACAGGTATCATTTGTCAAGTAACAAAATATTGGACGCTGAGGTGTATGTATACCTGTAAAATTAGCTGAAAGGAAAAAAACCTGGCGTACTAACATTAGCATGCTAACAGGTATCATTCGTCAAATAACAAAATATTGGACTCTGAGGTGTATGTCTGCAAAAATTAGCTGAATGAAAAAAGTTAGCGTACTAATGTTGGCATGCTAACAGGTATCTTTCGTCAAGTAACAAAATATTGGATGCTAAGGCGTATACCTGCAAAATTTGCACAAAAAAATGCTAATATAATGATAACGATTGGGCCATATTGGGGCGGTATAGCTCGGTTGGTAGAGTGGCCATGCCAGCAACTTGAGGGTTCCAGGTTCGATCCCAGTTTCCGCCATCCTAGTCACTGCCGTTGTGTCCTTGGGCAAGACACTTTACCCACCTGCTCCCAGTGCCACCCACACTGGTTTAAATGTAACTTAGATATTGGGCTTCACTATGTAAAAGCACTTTGAGTCACTAGAGAAAAGCGCTATATAAATATAATTCACTTCACTTCACATAGTTTGGACACTCCTGCTTTAATATGTGTAGATATTCCGTACGTGGATTATTGCACACATTGTAAGCAGCGTGACACATTTGCTGAATACGTTACAAACGTTTACGCTTCATAAACACGTCAAAGTGAGGAAGGGACCCGGAGATGGCGTTCAAGTGCAGGTCGTTGGCGAAGGCTTTTCTCAACATCACTTTGTGAGTCAGAAGCAAAAGAGCAATACAAATGTGAATGTTTTCATTGTTTATTTGCTGCAAATATGACAAAAGTAATAAATCAACGGAAGGCACAGTTTGTTTCTTCTTGACAGTTTGGTAGGATCTTTTGCAGCGTTCCAAAACACCCTCTAATAAATGAACACATTGAAAACTCCATTGTCATTCCACTATTTACAACATTTTGACAAAGAGAATTAACCTTTTTTGTCAAAATACTAAAAAAAAGAGTAAATGTTTTTAGATGCATTCAACTTAATAACTTGAAGTGTACTAACATGGTACTTGGGGGAAAAAAACTTTTACACGTTTGTCTTACTTTTTGTCACATGACAATACAAGAATTAAAGAAACAGCTGTGAGTCAGGAAACTGAGTCTTTCAGAAAAGGTTAAAAGCCACAAAGTGTGGAATTTGACCTAAAACTACACGTTTTTCTTCTCCTGCTCTTTTCCTTTGAATGTTAACAAGCATCATATTTCTGCCCTTTTTACTCCTGGCGTCAATTACGACTCCTCACGTCACAATTTGACATTCAAAACTCAGCTTTCTCAAATTCTTTCTCCTCAAAGAACACAAGTTGACTCTTTGTTCCTCCGTGACTTTTTCTTCATGGTATTTCCCAATCATGTCTAGTCTTTCATTCTATTTAAAGACAGACATTTTGACAAATAAGTTCATCACAATAAACGTTTAAGTACTTTTTGGTAAAAAAAATGGACAGACACAAATCCTCCGGAACACTAGGGGTCAGTAACTCGAGTAAACACTGCAAGCAGCTTTAAAAACAGGACACCATTTTTAGCCTTTTAGGGGTTTATTAACAATATTTACCCTGGTTTAACAGTTGTCTCGCCCTTTTTACCAACCTGCAGGTGACAAGATGAGTATTAAATATTCTTTTTATGACTAGGTTTCTGTTGGTTGTAGCAATGTTAGCTTTGTGGTTTCTACATTATCTATGCTAACTGTATGCAGTCACAACAAGGTTTGCAGCTTTTTAAAAACATTTTTAGTTAAAAAAAAAAATAACAGCCTTCTGATATTGAAAGAACACTGATAAAACATATATTTTGTTGAGATAAGAGATACAGATTACGTATTCTTTTAAACACTAAGTTCCTGTAGGTTGTAGCAACGTTAGCTCTGTGGCTTCCACTTCAGCTATGCTAACTGTTTGAAGCAACAACAAGTTTCCTCGTTGTTTTTCAAAACAAAGCATCCATCTAAAATTGAAAGAACACTGATGAATACGATATTTTTTCCAGCTACAGGAATAGGGGATGGATCACATTTTGCAGAGAAACATTGACTGGTACATCTGCTAGACCAGTAGGGGGCAGTAACTCTCTGGCTAGCACACTGCTAGCATGTTTAAAACAAAATAACATTTTTGGCTTTTGAGGGAGATATTAACAATATTTATTAGTGGTTTAGCAATTGTCTCGCCCTATTTACCACCTGGAGGTGACAAGATGAGTATTAAATATTATTTTTATGAATACGTTCCTGTTGGTTGTAGCATTGTTAGATTTGTGGCTTCCACTTTAGCTATGCTAACTGTATGTAGTCACAACAGCAAGGTTTGCAGCTTTTTTAGAGCTTTTTTTAGTGTAAAAAACAAAACAAAAACACAACAGCCTTCTGAAATTAAAAGAAAGCTGATTAAAAAAAATATTTTGGTGAGATACAGAAAAAGGGGACTTAGTCCAGTGGTTCTTAACCTGGGTTCAATCGAACCCTAGGGGTTCGGTGAGTTGGCCTCAGGGGTTCGGCGGAGCCTCCGCCACGGAGGTCAAGACACACCGACTCATTTTGTACATAAAAACTTCTCCCTATCGGCGTATTATGAATACCCCCAAACGATGTTCCCTCTAATTTTCCATCTGATTTGCATGTGTGTAATTTGTTGTGAGTTCATGCATTGTATTGGTTTTGTTCTTGGAACATGGTGATGTTCATGCACGGTTCATTTTGTGCACCAGTAAAAAAAACATATAACTTTGTCTTGAATTTGAAAAAAAAAAAAACATTATTTTTCACTAAAGAAAAACTAGCTTTGTGGCTTCCACTTTAGCTATGCTAACTGTATGTAGTCACAACAACAAGGTTTGCAGCTTTTTAAAATATTTTTTAGTTAAAAAAAAAACATAACAGCCTTCTGAAAATGAAAGAACACTGATGAAAAATATATTTTGTTGAGATACAAAAAAATCCAATCCACTTTATTTGTATAGCACAACAAAAATGTTTCCAAAGTTCTGCACAAAACTATTAAAACCAATATTCAAATACGGCTCTGTGATGAGGTGGCGACTTGTCCAGGGTGTACCCCGCCTTCCGCCCGAATGCAGCTGAGATAGGCTCCAGCACCCCCCGCGACCACGAAAGGACAAGCGGTAGAAAATGGATGGATGGATGGAGATTCAAATACTATCCTTAGCTCCACCAATGACTGAATAAAAACAAAATAAATAAATATAAAACCAATATAAAAATAAATATGATTAAAAACGTTTTTAAAGGGTAAAACCAATTAAAACAATAAATAGAAATACAAACTTAAAAACACAGAGGACCACACAACTCACGCAGTGTTAAAAGCCAGAGAATAAAAGTGGGTCTTAAGACGAGACTTAAAACAATCCATTGTGGGAGCAGTTCGAACATGGAGGGGCAGAGTGTTCCAGAGCTTAGGGTCAACCACAGAGAAGGCCCCGTCTCCCCTGGTTGTAAGTCTCGTCTTGGGCACCACAAGCTCGAGCTGACTCTCGGACCTCAGAGCGCACGCAGGAGTGTACATTTGGATGAGGTCCGAGATATAATGAGGTGCCAGTCCAAAAATGGGAATTTATCCCATTTTAAAGGTGAATTTCGACTGATACATTCTCCAAAGCAGTAGGAGCAGTCTTTGTTTATGGCACCTTCCTTTTGTACCAGCAAGTTGTCATTTTCGAGGTCTAATTTTTTACTTGGAAAGTTAGAGAATTCTCACCACCCCCAAGTTGGCTTCAAAGATGGCTGCTCTAGATGTAAAATATAATAAAAGCTTCCGTAATATCCGTTAGTAGTACTTTGGACTTTATGTCACACTAAATACAATGTATTGTTGGACATAAATATAATGTGACTGTTTTTTGCTAGCAATAGCGTCTGTGTTTCTTCTTCAACCACCACGTTTGAAGGTTTCAGAAGGGCCGCATATTTTCCCGTAAGTTGTTGTATTCAGATATGGCAAGAGCAAGAATAGCTTTTGTGGATGTGGCCACCTTGCAACTGGAAGGCTGTGACGTCATTCCCAGCTCCGAACTCCAATTTCCGAGGTAACTGGAGCGAACTATTAGTACACTGTTAGCAGCTTTGAACCGAGACACAAGTTGAACACAATTTGTAGCTATTTGGGGACAGTGTTGTCAATAGCTAGCACTAACTACTTTTATCTGCGGTTGTCTCGCCCTGTTTACCACCTGTATGTGGCTAATTAAATATTATTTTG
The DNA here is from genome assembly GCF_033978685.3 of Nerophis lumbriciformis. Classification (NCBI taxonomy): domain Eukaryota; kingdom Metazoa; phylum Chordata; class Actinopteri; order Syngnathiformes; family Syngnathidae; genus Nerophis; species Nerophis lumbriciformis. The sequence continues at coordinate 8,165,542 of NC_084586.2, read as the reverse complement.
AAGACATCAATTCTTATTGAATTGTAGCAATGTTAGCTCAGTGGCTTATACGCCTTCCATCTTAGCTAAGCTAACTGTCTAAAGTCACAACAACAACATTTCTTGTTGTTTTCAGGGCTTTGTTTTTTTTTTTGTATAAAAAAAACGCAGCAGCGTTCTGAAATTTAAAGAACACTGATAAATAAGTTATTTTTTGTGGCGGGTACAAGAATATGCATTAAAAGGAGTCAAACTTTTTGCTTTCATGCAGAACGGCCCCAGGCCTATGAACTTGAACACTACATCAACACACCCAAGACAATGGGCATACACACACACACACCCCCTCACTCACCCCACGCCTTCACCACCGCTTGATTCCCCTTCGGGGTGATGGATGGCTGGCAGCACTTCATAGCAGCAGTCGACCTCCAGGGTCCCAACTCCCCCCCCCGTTGCGAGTTGTCGTGATTAAATGTAACATATTTATGCGTGCATGGCATGGAGGTTTTTCCCCTACTACAGACTAGGCCCCCTTAGGAGCCCAGTCTAGATTGTATTTTTTTTTACTCATCTTCTTCCCCAGGGTTTTACCTTTTTCCCACCTTTTACGGGGCGCCTCGTGGCGACCCATCAGCGTTCCTGTTTTGTAACCCTGTACACTGTTTGTTTGTCTAATCTTGAACGGGTTTGTGCTGAAAACATAGTTTCGTTGTACTTGTTGCAATGACAATAAAGACCTATCCTATCCTATCCTATACATCCTCCAGAACAGTAGGGGGCGGTATCTTTTTGGTTGGCAGCCTGCTAGCATCTTTGAAGCAAGATTCAGTCAGGAGTTGAACAGAATTATTTTGCCTTGCAAGGGCAGTATTAACAATGGCTACCATTACTAGCAATAAAGGTTAAACTACTTTGTGGTGCAGCAGTGTTAGTCTTTAGCTAACTGTGCTAACAGTGTAATGTGACTTGACTGTAGTTTTCTTCAAACAAACAGATGAGCCTAAAAAGCTAGCTGTATCCTGATTAGGTGCTTATATTGTAAGATGTATTGTTTAGCCATCTGACCAATCAGTGTGTGTACATTATGTAACCACTCTCACAGCATTCATTCCTTTTGCCTGGAAATCATTTCCTCTCCGGCTGAGTGGAGTCGAAGTAATACTCGAGGCCCGGCTGGCGTCCACCCACGATTTTCACAAGCTTCCCTAAAAAGGCGAGCCTGAAAACTCCAGTAAGTTTGCACACGGAGCTCCGATACCAGTCCAGTTGATGTGTTAGGGATGTTTGCTTTTGTGCCCGCCCTGCAGACAGGAACACCTGCTGGGGTTCAAGATGCTCCATCACAGTCTGGTCTTCACGTGGATCTTTCTGAAGCTGCACCACAAGATGAGTAAGTGAGAAACCAAGACACAACATCAAAAAGTAATGTTTTTTTTTTTCTTTCAATGCTTAATGAAGTCTTTAGATCAACTTCAAATCTATTTTTCGATTACAAGTTTTTAGTATTTTTTTCTTGTTTGTTTCACGCCCTTTTTGTCAAAGATGATATTTTTTATGGCAAAATATGCAATATTCTCCCCAAAAAATACTTCAAAGTGGAATTTTTGATGTAAAGTAATTGGAGTCAACAATTCATAACAACGTTGATTTTGATTCATTGCTATTTTTGGAGCGATGACCGCTGTAAAGGAAAAAAAAACAGCCCGCAAGGCTGCTTTGCGTTATTAGAGTCAACTTTTTCTCCTTACATTTCACCTGTTTGTTTTTAGTCCACATTTTTTTGTTTCAGATAATATTTTTCGAATGGCCGTTATAACAGTAGGTGCGGGCCTCAAATGGCCCCCGGGCCACACTTTGTACACCACTAATTCATACCACAGCTCTTAACGAGGTTCACTTCAACGTCATCATGGACAGAAGAGACCTATTTCTTCACTTTGGGGACAACATCAACACAACACTCTTAAAATCACTAAATGGAAGCAAGCATGAAGTCACATCACTAGTCAAAGATCCATACGGCACGATGTGTGTCTTTGATTGATTGATTGATTGAGACTTTTATTACTAGATTGCACAGTACAGTACATATTCCGTACAATTGACCACTAAATGGTAACACCCGAATAAGTTTTTCAACTTGTTTAAGTCGGGGTCCACTTAGATTGATTCATGATACAGATATATACTATCAAATATATACTATCATCATAATACAGTCATCACACAAGATAATCATCAGAGTATATACATTGAATTATTTACATTATTTACATTATTTACAATCTGTGGTGTGGGATGTGGAGGCGGGGGGGGGGGGGGGGGGGGGGTTAGGTTTGGTTGATAGCAGCACTTCGGTCACCAACAATTGCATCATCAGGACATTGAAACAGTGTAGGTCTGACTTGGTAGGATATGTACAGCAGGTAGTAGACATAGAGAGATCAGAAAGCATAAGAACAAGTATATGCATTTGATTATTTACAATCCGGAGAGGTGGGATGTGGAAGATGGAAGGGGGAGGGTGTTAGTTTAGGGTTGCAGTTGCCTGGAGGTGTTCTTTTAGTGCGGTTTTGAAGGAGGATAGAGATGCACTTTCTTTTACACCTGTTGGGAGCGCATTCCATTTTGATGTGGCATAGAAGGAGAATGAGTTAAGACCTTTGTTAGATCGGAATCTGGTTTAACGTGGTTAGTGGAGCTCCCCCTGGTGTTGTGGTTATGGCGGTCATTTACGTTAAGGAAGTAGTTTGACATGTACTTCGGTATCAGGGAGGTGTAGCGGATTTTATAGACTAGGCTCAGTGCAAGTTGTTTTACTCTGTCCTCCACCCTGAGCCAGCCCACTTTGGAGAAGTGGGTAGGAGTGAGATGTGATCTGGGGTGGAGGTCTAGAAGTAACCTGACTAGCTTGTTCTGGGATGTTTGGAGTCTAGATTTGAGGGTTTTGGAGGTGCTGGGGTACCAGGAGGTGCATGCGTAATCGAAAAAGGGTTGAATGAGAGTTCCCGCTCGAATCTTCATGGTGCTTTTGTTGACCAGAGAGGAGATTCTGTAGAGAAATCTCGTTCGTTGGTTGACCTTTTTGATTACCTTGGTTGCCATTTTATCACAGGAAAGATTAGCCTCTAGAATGGAACCTAGGTAGGTGACCTCATCTTTCATGTCACCCACTTTAATAGTGAAGTCACTGACTTTCTTAAGGTTGATGTGGGACCCAAATAGGATGGATTCCGTTTTACCCAAGTGTATGGATAGCTTGTTGTCAGCGAGCCAGGTGCAAATTCTACAGAGTTCAGCACTGAGGGTGTCTGTGTCATTAGTGGCTACGTGTCAATTTGTTTGAGCTTTTCTGCCGCGTTTTTGCAAACCTCCTCAGGGTAGGGTTGTGCGGTATACCATGTATAGTATCGCGGTACTAATGAATCAAAAACTGTACTATACTCTGTTTGAAAAGTACCGGTTCCCCATTTTTTTTTAACGGGCATGACGGCGCGTCGTCACATCGTGACTGGTTTTACGAGCAGAGGAGCATGTTTGACAGAGTACTTACAAGCAGACACAGTGTGTAGACAGAAAAGGGAGACCGGACGCATTTTGGTCTATAAATCGACGATAAAGGTGAAGCTATAACACTGAAACGCCCACATGAAGAGGTGCTTTAAGACATGGCTGGCTAGCTAGCAGCTAACATACATCCACAGTCGGCAGTGTTTTAGCTACTTCTAATTCACTAATCTTCGCCTCCTTGGCGACAAATAAAGTAAGTTTCTTACAAGTATTATTGTCACTGCAGGACAAAGAATAGCTAAACATGCTTCACCCCACACCGTAGGAGGATACAATAGCTCACCGCTAACAGCAAGCTAGCGTTCCTGATGTAAACAAATGCCATGGGTGGATCTACACTTGACATCCACTGTAATGATACCAAGTACAGGAGCATATCTAGTCGATACTACAATGATTACATCGATATTTTTTATCATCACAAAATCTTTTTTCCTTTTTTTAAAATTCATATTATGTTTATAAACTCAGGAAATACGTCCCTGGACACATGAGGACTTTGAATATGACCATTGTATGATCCTGTAACTACTTGGTATAGGATCGATACCTAAATTTGTGGTATCATCCAAAACTGATGTAAAGTATCAAACAACAGAAGTGATTATTACATTTTAACAAAAGTGTAGATAGAACATGTTGAAACAGAAAATAACCAGATATTAACAGAAAATGAACAAGTAGAAGGCGGGGTGTACCCCGCCTTCCGCCCGATTGTAGCTGAGATAGGCTCCAGCGCTCCCCGCGACCCCGAAGGGAATAAGCGGTAGAAATTGGATGGATGGATGGATTACAGTATAAACACTTTGTAGGGCGCAACAAAACACATTCAGCTTCCTGGGAAAATCGAACAATTGCATTGTTCAAACGTAAGAAAACCAATGAACAGCACAGTTATCATAATCGGCTCATTTTTAAATGTTTCATTAAAAAATAAAACAACCAATTAACATTTATTAGGACACACAAAAGTACCAAAAATTGGTACTGTTGAGTACCGGTACCGGAAATTAGTAGTTTATCGGTTCAAATGTCAATGGTACCTATCCCTACTTTTGTTTGTGTTCATGTGTTGATAAATGCTAATTGTTCAAGAAAAAAAATAACACTGAGCTGTGTTTTACGCTTCTCAGTCTCATTTGCAAGTATTGTGGAGTAGACATTGAGTGCAGTTGCACTTCCAAGATGTTCGATGACAGTAGTGTATAGACTACTGAAAGTAGTCTTTGCCATTAAGCTGAATGTGCTAGTCTTTTGATAAGCCCTACAAAGTGTAAATATTGTACTTAATGTTGTAACTTGCGTATTAGTTGGAGTTCTGAATATTACATTACGGCAAATCCAATGTAAATTAGCATCGAGCTAGCGCATTTTTAAAAGCGGGGCCTTATTGTACTTTTGAGCGCCTTCTTCTTGCTTTGTTGGCATGGAACATTGGAACATTACCTAGAGCAGGGATGTCAAACTGGTTTTCAGAGCCACAACAATGAAGATAAATGTATAAGAATTATTACACAATTGCCTATGTATTTGATCATTACATTTTTTTTATGTACTGTGGTCACCAGATTACATAAAGAATCCGGCGACTGTGTGGTGGTTTTTACAGCATATTAGTGTGAATGGAAAAATGGTGCCGCTGTTTTTTTCCAGTAAAATTCTGGCGACAGAGCAGCAAGTTTTTTTCCCGTAAATCTAGGGTTGTTGCTTTTACGGCGTATTAGTGTATATAGAAAAACAGTACTGCTGTTTTTTTATGGTAAAGTTGTGGCGAATCAGTCGCAAAATCTTACTGTAAAATCTATTGTGATTTTTACAATGTAGAATTTAATTGATAACTTGCTTTGAAATTATAAGTCAATACGATATTTGTTTTTGTTTGAACAAAAAAAGTTTAATGTATGATAATACAATATTTGTTATACTATATTAGGAAACACAAAAGTAATAGTTTGATATTATCACATATTATTATAACTTTCCAACCTAAATTCATACAAATGTAACATTACATTATTAACATGAGCAAAATTATTATTACAGATTCATACATAAGTCAGAGTATATAACAGGTATAAAAGAAAGGGCATCTCTATCCTCCTTCAAAACCGCAATAAAAGTACACCTCCAGGCAACTTCAACCCTAAACTAACACCCTCCCCGGATTGTTAATAATCAAATGTAAACAATCAAACGTAGATACTTTTCTTATGCCTTCCGATATCTCTCTCTCTCTCTCTCTCTCTCTCTCTCTCTCTCTCTCTCTCTCTCTCTCTCTCTCTCTCTCTCTCTCTCTCTCTCTCTGTCCACTACTTGCTGTACATATCCTGCCAAATCAGACCTACACTGTTTCAATGTCCATTTCTCTGTTCTCAATTGTTGATGACTGATGATAACAACCAAACCTACCCCCCCAACCCCCACACACACACCCCGAATTGTAAATAATGTAAATAATTCAATGTATACACCCTGATGATTATCTTGTGTGATGACTGTATTATGATGATAGTATATATGATAGTATATCCGTATCATGAATCAATTTAAGTGGACCCCGACTTAAACAAGTTGAACAACTTATTCGGGTGTTACCATTTAGTGGTCAATTGTACTGAATATGTACTTCACTGTGCAACCTACTACCGGTAATACAAGTCTCAATCAATCAATCAATCAATCAATCAAAAGTCAAGCAGATATTTGAGTATTTATGTTTTATTTAAGAATAGAAATGTAATGTACGATAATATAAGATTATTAGATAATATTGAATACAAATATATGCAATTACATGCAGTACATGTATTTTTTTTCTGTCAAAATGGAAAATTACTACCGGTAATATAATACTAGAATAGATCAAGTATATTATTTCCAGGCTTTCGCGGGCCTTGAGTTTGACACCTCAAACTTTTTTTCACCATGTGCCGCCTCAGAAAACACTTGGCTCTCCAAGTACCACCATGATGACAACATTAAAATACAGTAGTGTAGTAGACCTAAGCATTCGTTAAGTACCACCATAATGACAACATTAAAATACAGTAGTGTAGTAGACCTAAGTATTCATTACCGTATTTTCCGCACTATAAGGCGCACCAGATTATAAGGTGCACCTTCAATGAATGGCATATTTAAAAAATGTTGTTCATATGTAAAACGCACCAGATTAGAAGGTGCATAGAATAGACGCTACAGTAGAGGGTGGGGTTACGTTATGCATCCATTAGATGAAGCTGCGCTAAAGGGAATGTCAACAAAACAGTCAGGTCAGTCAAACTTTATTAATAGATTACAAACCAACGTTCTGACAACTCTGTTCACTCCCAAAATGAATAAACAGCTGTTTTATTATTTTCCCCGAGGTAAAGTCAGTGACATGGTGTTTTGTTTATCTTTTAACAACAGCAAGGTATAACATGTAGTGCAACATTTATATCACATAGTGGAGGGGAACTTTTCCCTGATTCAATAAACACGTAAAAAACAGTGATACTGTTACGGTAAATCAAACGTTAGTGCAATCACAATATAGTAACACTCGAAATAGTGCAGAGCAATAACAATATATCAATAACTCAACGTTGCTCAAACGTTAACGTCACACAACACAACACACAAAATAAACATGTAAAGCTCACTTTATTAAGTTATTCCTCATCCACGAATCCCTCGAATTCTTCTTTTTCAGTTTCCGAATTAAACAGTTGGGTGGATACGGCATCGTCTCGTCGAAGTCGTCATTAATGGAGTCAGTGTCGCTGCTGCTCTATTCCCGTGTTCTACTGCGTGACTGATCGTCTTAAGTTTAAACTCTGCGTCGTAAGCGTGTCTCTTAATAGGAGCCATTTTGGAGTCTTTACATAAACAAACAAATGGAAATCAAAACGGCACCCCTCGCGCAGTCATATATCCCAGCATGCACCGCGCTCCTTCTTCTTCTTCTACGGGGGCGGCTGCTTACCGTAGAAGAAGAACTTCTTCTTCTACGGGGAAAAAGAAGTTGGCGGCTGCTTACCGTAGTTGCGAGACCTAAACTTTATGAAAATGAAGTTTAGGTTTGTTGTGGCTCAATATTGGTCCATATATAAGGCGCACTGGATTATAAGGCGCACTGTCAGCTTTTGAGAAAATTGGAGGTTTTTAGGGGCGTCTTATAGTGCGGAAAATACGGTAAGTACCACCATAATGACAACATTAAAATACAGTGGTGTAGTAGACCTAAGTATTCATTAAGTACCACCATAATGACAACATTAAAATACAGTAGTGTAGTAGACCTAAGTATTCATTAAGTACCACCATAATGACAACATTAAAATACAGTAGTGTAGTAGACCTAAGTATTCATTAAGTGCCACCATAATGACAACATTAAAATACAGTAGTGTAGTAGACCTAAGTACTCATCAAGTACCATCATGATGACATCAATAAAATACAGTAGTGTAGTAGACCTAAGTATTCATCAAGTACCACCATAACGAGCAACATTTACATACAGTAGCGTAGTAGACCTAAGTATTCATTAAGTACCACCATAATGACAACATTAAAATACAGTAGTGTAGTAGGCCTAAGTATTCATTAAAAACCAGGCAGAGGTTTTATTTAATCAGCATATTTAATGTTTTTGGCCACTGTAACATGACGTACAGTTTGAACAGTAACACTGTGTTTGAATGTAGGATAAATAAAACACTGTACTTTAATCAAGTGATTTTTTGGCGTACCACTAGAGAGAGCTTGTGGTGCACGTACCGCAGTTTTAGAATCAATGGCTGAGTCCGCTCTGAGTGCTTGACTGCTTGTTCCCCGGCCAAGAGCAGGTGCCGAGTTTGCAACTGGACGTGACAATTGAGCAGCATTTGAATTGACATGACCCGATAGATTAACTTCTTTTTATGCTGGTATGACAGTTAACAAATGTTCAAACGCGACTTGCCAAGCTCCTTTAGCTGGCTACTCCATGACAGGATAAGTCTTCCTGTACATGTTAATTAAACTGTACAAAAAAACGCCGCAGTCAGCATTTTAAGGTCTTAACCCAGCGCCGCTCCCCTCCATCTGCCTTGCTCTACAGTAAATGAGACGCCCTGTCACCTCTTATCTTATTGTGTGTGCGTGTGTGTGTGTATGTGTGTCAGTGACAGCATTAATATAAACGTAAGTCAGGCAGAACGAGATCTCGCTTCAGCTCTCTCCAAAATCTTTGACGCTTTCAGACTCAATTTATTTCCTGTCATTGCGCCGAGAGATTGTCTTAGATTGCCACAAGAGAGTAGCAGTTTTGTGACAAGGAGGGGGGTTAAAAAAAAAACCTCAACCCTTTCTTCTTTTCTTTATAGACTAGGAACATTTCATTAGGTGGATTTATATCTTTGCCACCTCCTGCTTTGTTTGTGTGCAGGATGACGTCAAAACCTCCAACCAAATGTTTTCTAAACCTGTGAAAAAATTTAATGAGTCACAGATGACATGATTACATCATTATCTATGGTTATCATCACACTTGTTGCACCACTGTGGTGGCTTCATAAAACCCAAAAAGTTGAGAAACAGAAACAACTTAAGAGTGTTTTGAGATAAGAGTTTTCTGTTGGCTGGTTGTTATGCTTTAAATGTTAGTTATAAGCAGTTTTGGGTTAGTTACTGAAAACCAGTAACTAGTTATTTCAAAAGTAACTCAGTTACTAACTCAGTTACTTCCACCAAAAAGTAATGCGTTACTGTGAAAAGTAACAATTTAGTTACTTTTTTTATTTTTTAAGGCTCCCATTAATGCCCTTTTAGCCTTCATTTCAGTACTGTTATTGCACTGGAGAATGATACAATCTGTTGATCAACTTGACATGCATTTGCATCACTGAACTCTGCTAAGCAATGTGGTCTACATACAACACACAAAGACAAAGATATGTTTCAAAGGGCCAATTTATTTTGGGCCAGAACAAATTGACAAAAGTATTTTAAATAGCTGCAACATAACATACATAAGTAACGAACCGCATAATAACAACATGTCACAACATGTCACACCATAGCTGTAAACCTGGCTTCACCCAAGGAAGGCACACATGACATGATTATATGTCATGTCACTATATACAGCACACATACTGCTATACACACGCCTAACCAGGCGTTTTTTTCTCTCAAGGAATTGTGAAATAAATTCATTTCTTCAGTGAAGCCCAGAACACTCTACACTTTCCCCAGTTTTAGTTTAGAGAAAAGGAAATATTGGCCTGCCCCACTAGGATCTCTTTATGTTTGTGAACTTTATAGTCTATACATTTAGAGTGATGTGATAATCAAACACTCTAAAAGTCTAGAATGAAAGAGTATATAAGAGAATTGACAGACTGTGTGTAATTTCAGTGATGAATAAAGAGCAGAGGCATAGTTTGGATAGTCTTCTTTAGCTCGCTTTCCGTGTTTATGTGCTCACTGTCCACTGTGTCCAGGAACTTGGAAAATGTTTTCGTGCCATTTGCCGTTTGAAGCCTGCTATCATGCTAATTAGCTGCCTGAAAGCGGGTGACTCCACTGTAGAAATAGCCTGCATGTCTTCTAGCACATACGCTGCAATGGCTCTATCAATATTGTCCTGGCTAGGAGTCCCTCCGTTAAAATCCTTAGGTGAAGTGTGTCTCTCTTTACTAGCTTCGTCGAAGCATGTTGCTTTTGTAGCTGTTTCAACAGATTTTAATTGCTGTTTTGGGCAGTAGATGGGATCTTTGATCCAAGACACAACTTACATTTAACTAAAATTTGCATGTACATATATATATATATATATATATATATATATATATATATATATATATATATATATATATATATATATATATATATATATATATATATATATATATATATATATATATTAGGGCTGTGATTCTTTGGGTGTCCCACGATTCGATTCAAAATCGATTTTTTTTTCAATTCAACAAGATTCTCGATTCAAAAACGTTTTTTTCCCGA